>NC_079209.1:28838864-29128864 GCF_026745355.1 Beta vulgaris subsp. vulgaris
GATGTAGACACATAATAATCATGTCTCCCTATTTAAGGACCCAATGATGAAATTAAACATACCGCGGTATTAATTGGTCCGATCCAAGGGGAGAGCAGTCCGAATAGTCAAGCTCAAAACTAATTTAAAGCGTATTTATTCTAAAGATCCATTTTCCTATTTTAAAGCCGAACTAATTATTCATAGTAATTAATTATATTTTGAACCCATAAAGAATATTTTGAGCCCAATCCTTTAAAAAAGCCCAATTAATTATTCAATGATAATTAATTATTTTTATATATTATTTAAATAAATATTTTGAATGATATTTTTATAATTGAAATTAGATTTTATCCCGTAAAATTGATTTACGGATTTAAAGGATAAAAGAAAATCGTTCAAATGGGATAAAAGAAAATCGTTCAAATGGGATAAAAGAAAATCGTTCATATGGGATAAAAGAAAATCGTTCAAATGGGATAAAAGAAAATCGTATAAGCTGTCTCCTATAAGGCATCTCCTATTTACTTGTTCTTTTTTTGAGATATAAGAAATCCAGTGGCATAGATTTAGTCCTCGATGATGAACATATAGGTTGCGATCTATGGGTAAACCTGGGTTAATTGTTGTCGTCCGAGAGGTTAGAGAGTGCTGCTTGTGCTATCCTACATTGGGAGTTTAGCCATTCATAGACACAGGCAGTAGGGAACGTAATCCCATAGACCGTTTGGAGGTTGCAATCTGATAAACCTTAGGAAGTAGATTGGAATCCACTGGCGTTTAATTCTTTTTCTCATAAGTTTTTTCTGTATGTTTTATTTCATTATATGATATATTTATGATTTTATTAGTGTGATGATGTTCATACTTTGTTCATAAAATTCCTGATAGTATTTATGTTTTCACGATGATTAAATGTTAAGTGAAGTATGTTCTAATGATTCTATATGATTAAAGCTTATCTTCTAATGCTATTTTGATGCTAGTTGTTCTAGGAAAACTGCTAGATACTCCCTAGTAAATGCAAATGGTTTCGAGGCTAGCCTTATTACACTGTGGACTCATGAAGTGTGTTTTGGAGATTTTTACTAAGCATCTAGTTTTTATGATGGTTGATGACTTTTATGAGGATTTTAGGAAGATTTTCATCCTTACAGGTGTGAAGTAGTTGGTTTTGGGTGGTTATTCTACCACATGAGTTTTAAAGATGTTTTGGATGATTTTAGTTGTGTTTCAAATATCTAGTGTTTTTGATACGAAAGGTTGAACTTATTTTGAGGTTATTTAGTTATGTTTTTATGTTATCTTCTTTATAGTAATGTTTAGTTGAACCGTAGAGTGACATTATCCGTCTGGGCGATATTTTCGCTATCGTCTAGATTGTTCATTTATCGTTGTATTTTCTTTTGTATTATTTTGAAAAGGACGTAGTGTTGTATATTTATAAGAGTATAGTAGAGAATACTTAATTTTCAAAATTAAATGTTTTCTAACCTTCATCATAAATTAGAAGATTAAACCAAGATTTGTAACCTACACATTAATTTGGAATTTTAAGAAAATCAATCCCCCCCCTAATTGGGGCGGCCGACCATATTGGCTTAAAATATTTAATTTTTAAAAAAATCTCCATCATAAATAATTATATGTTTTAACCTTATTAGGTAAAAATTGTGACTAGAATTTAAAATTAAAAGTTTAACAAATCCAAATTTGCCACCATATTCCCGCCAAAATAATTTTAAATGAGTGGAATTACTAAAATATCCTTTGCTTAAAATATTTATTTTAGAAATTAAATATCTAATTATTTAAATAAATACCAAAAAATATATGGGGTACTATAGACGCGCCCTGGCAGGGCTCTTGCCAATGTGCGCTGGTGGCAATAGGTTGGTTGTCGGCTTTTGACATGATTGTTGGAGACCCGCCGGCCTGTAACATGTGTGTTGTGCTTGCAGTGAGCTAGCATGATTGCACATAGGGCTGTTCACTAGTCCAGGATCGGACTGGACCCGGTTGGACCAGTGGATCGAATTTGTAGAATTTCTTGGACCGGACCTGATTTTTCCAGTCCGGTCCACACCTGTTGCACTTTTTTTTCGAATTTTTTTTGGGTTTCTAAGAATTCTATTTAGACGTGTTTTGTGAATTTTGGACTTGTTTTGGAGATATGTTATATGAAGCATACATGCAAATAGTCTTCCAACTTCATCAATGTTCAATTTTCAAACATTAAAACATAAAATCAACTACAAGTATTTAACATAAATATTAACTAAATATTTCATATCAAAGAGTCCACAAATACGACGTTGTCCACATCATCCAAAAGCTCACTTTAAAACTCTGTTAATAAGAAGAAAAAAAAGTTAATATCAAAATCATACATTTACAAGTTATACTTACAAGTTTAAAATAAAAAATAACAACATTTGTAAATTATAATCATTTTCTCAACTTCATGTTAGAATATTATCACTGTTATCAGTCATATTATGTATGTAGATAACAATCAGAATGTATCCTTTACAAAGGTGAAATAGATGTGCGAAGCGACTAAAAACCGAAGAAAAAACTGAAAACAAAAAGAAAAACAAAATGGAGAAAACTCGGAATAACAATTCAAAAATCACAACTCGAAGTTTAAATGATAAGTATAAACACAAAACCAAAAACATAAATTAAACTATTAAACAGAGAAAAAAAAAAAAAGTAGAAGGGCAAAAAATTGAACACAAACTTGAAGAATTCGAAAAACAAAAAGAACCTAAACTTACCGGTGAGAAGGGGAACGAAAGAACACGGTGGCAGCGGTTGGGGTTGGCGGCTCCCGCGTGAGAGAGAAGGAGTGTTTGAGTGATGTAGGGTTTCTTTAGGGATAGAAAAGAATTTTAGTCATTTAGTAAGGATGGGTAAATGGGTTATGACTTATGTGTTGGCAGATTTAAAAGAAAATTACTAAGATTCCGGGTTCTGGACTGGAATTTTTCGAGTTTGGATTGGATCGGACCGGAAATTCGGAATCGTCATTTTCCACGGATATGTTACCGGACCGGAATCTCCAGATCGGTCTGGCCCGGTCCAAATTCTGGTCCGACCCGCCTATCTGAAAAGCCCTAACTGCACATGGTGGTGTGCACTTGAGTAATGGAAGATTGCATGGTCTTGGTTGGCAACCTTGCACTTTTAGTTAACTTCTTTAATTAAAAAAATTTCTTTTTTTTCCTTGTTTAAATCAAATTTCGAGCATAATAAATGATTTTCAATATTTGCAAATTCATGAATAATAATTATTGCCATACTTATATTGTAAATAAATTTAAAATAGTAAAGTTTCTTAATTAATTTCTAGCTTAAAGTTGTTAAGTTTTATAATTATTATGGAATATCTTTGCTTAGCATTCACACCAAAGCGACGCAACTAGAGGTCCATCCTTACAGGCATCCTAACAAGGTACATAACTGTTGACCCTTGAGTTTTGAAGATGACTTAACCACAAAAGACATAGTGTATTTTATTTATGGTGTTGCAAGGTAATTCATGCTCGAGCTAAGAGAATACTTGATTGAAGATTAAAGCGAGAATTAATCAAGATCGAAGTAAAGATGTTCGAGAGATGAAGAATCAAGCATGGAATGAAGATTAGAATACATTAGGGTATTTATTAATCTTCTTGTTAAGGTTGAGTAAAAGCTTTATTAAGTTCGTGGTGAATTCTCAAAGGAACTTGGTTCTGTTCCCATGAAAGGAACAGACCTGGCACTATAGGAACAAGGCTAAGGAACAAGACTTAATAATTAGGGAACAAGACTTAAAACTAATTTAGGAACTTCTAAGTGACTAATATTGTGCGCCTAAGATAATTGTGTGCCCAATATAGTTGTTAGAGTTTTTAGGGATAATTTGACTAAGATCCATTATTTTAGGAAGTTAGTTTAAGTTTGTTAGGAAAAGATTTTAAAAAGATTTTCTGATTTTAAATTAACTGATTTTCAAATATTATCTTTTTAAAATATATATTTTATCTTTTATATTTTATTTAAAAGATTTAGTTTTCGAAAAATAAATTATTTCCGGTTTTCAAAAAGTTTCGGATTTTTAAATTGTAAAACTGTTTTCCGGTTTTATAAAAGATTTTGAAAAAGATATTTTTCCTAAAAACTAGCTAAAGTATTTTATTTATTTATTTCCTAAAATCTAGATTAATTTACTGCTACATGTTTTACGTAGTTAGTGGATTTAGTGGCTTAAGTTAATTATCCTCCAAGTATTTAATTAAATTAAATAAGTTTAATTATTCTCCAAGTTTTGCAAAACCACGTAATATGTTACTGCTTCTATGAAGTGAAGTAGTGGATTAGTGGATGCTTTACATGACATGGAATAATTAATTTAATTTAATTAATTAATTAAACATCATGGAGAACATGTGATAATGTCTAAGTTAGTGGAGAACATGTCTTGTCTTAATTGTCTATAAATAGGCGCCTAATTCATTTAGCAAAATTGTGTCTGACTTAGTTAATTTGTCTAAGTTATCTAAAGTGTCAGTGCCTTTTCCTTAAGAGAATTCATACTTACATTAATCGAGTTTTATTACTCTTCCATTTTTTATAAAGTGTATTTTGAGAAAAAGGGTTTGAGTGAACTCTTGTAAGTGTGAGAAAGCTTTGAGTGAAGCAAGAGAAAGAGAAAGAGAAAGAGAAAGGAACTTCGAGTGAAGTTTGAGAGAAAACGTCAGTTGTTGGGAACTGTCGTTGGGAACTTGAGTTGAGTGACTTAAGTTGAGAATCGAGAGAAAAGTAATAGGTTGTAATCAGAGTTGTTTTGGCCTATTATAGTGGAAAGTTGTTTAAAATCCCTTGTGGTCGAGGTTGTTTCTTCCTACTAGGCCTAGGAAGTTTTTCCTCGTAAAATCTCTCGTGTTCCCATTGTTTGTTCCCAAGTTTACTTTTAATTCCGCAAAAAGTAGAGCTTATTCTCTCACTATAGTTCACCCTCCCCTCTTATAGTGCTCATATTATACAACAATAACATTAATGATGTGTCGGAATGTGCATGTACAAAGGAGAAAACAAACCACAAAGTCTTCCCTAACGTCGAATCATATGGTTTTTCGGCTGACGTTGGAGGCAAAGTGAACGCTTTAACAAAGATCGACGCTCCCGTTAGTTGGCCAAGGAAAAGTGACTGACCAAATGCCTAGAAGGACTAGAAAAAGTGGTAATAATTTCATCACAATCATGGTCACAGTTAGAGGATTGTATGACACTTAGGAGAGAGGCCGCATACATGCTGAACAAAGGACACTTGCAAGATCTCTTTAGTGACAAAGAAAAAGCGTCCTTCGAGAAGGATATGCGAAAAAAACCCTCTTGCGTCACTATCACATGGAAAGTTAATCAATATCATTTTTGGTGGATCTGATATTTATGGACTTACATACTCAACAGCCAAAACGCTAGTAAGAGTGAGTTCTTCCTCCTCCAAAGTTCCTAAAGATTGCGGGTGCGAGGGCGAAAGGAAACTAGAAGTGATGGCCATAACCTTTAACGATGATGATGTATGCGAGGAAGAATATCACGACAAACTAGTAATTTCGTTGTCTGTCAGCACCTGCCTCCTGCGACGAGTATTGGATGACGGTGATAGATCCGCCAATATTTTGTGCAAAAGCGCGTTAGAAAGTACGAGCCTTTATGACGGTGAAATAACGAAGAAGTCGACAGTCATGATAGGATTCGTCGGCGAGATGCAGAAGACCATTGGAGAAATTGTTCTGCCCACTTATGCCAAAGGAGTCAATCTTCAGACCAAGTTCAATGTTCTCGATTGTCCTTCTACTTACAACGTCATTCTAGGCACGCCACAATTGATGAAATCAGGGTCGTACCCTTTACGTACCACTAGATGATCAAATTCCCTACCAAGTGGGCGTTTAAAAATTTAAGGGAGAAAAAAAAAAGTTGCTAGGGAAGGTTATAGTTCACCACTTAAACTACTGAAAGCAACTATCTAGCCATTAACAAAATTGATCGACGCCAGAAGACCCCGACGAACAACAAATTGACGAAGTGGTGCTCGATCCAACTTTCTGAATCGTGTCGTCTGTATTGGAGCATCCATATCACCCGAATTATGAGACCAGATAATTGGATATTTAAAAGCTAACCAAGATTGTTTTTCATGGTTCTATGAAGATATGTCGGGTTTCAATCCCTACGTGATCACCCATAAGGTGAACGTCGATGCAAAGCACACAACAACCAAATAAAAATGTCGCAAGTTCGCACCCGAGCGGAATCATATTTTTCATGATGAAGTGCATAAGATTATTGATATAGGTAAAGTTAGAGAAGAACCATCTAGAGTTGTTGTTGTCAGCAAGAAAAATGCCAAATGGACGGTGTCATCGACTTTGCGGACCTAAACAATGCATGTCCAAAGGATCTGTTCCAACTCCCACACATCGACGAAATGATGGACGCGGCGACATGCCACGAGCTCCTAACTGTAATCCCCCATAAATTTATGAATTTTATAAATATATTTTAGTATATATATATATATATAATTTAGTATTAAAATAATTTATTTCTTAAAAAGGTTGACTATTTGAAAGTAAAAGGAACTATTTAAAAGTAAAAGGAACTATTTTAAAGATTTAAAGAAGTTAAAATATTTTATTTAGGCATGCTTTGAAAAACATTTGAAATAATTTTTGGATTTGAAAAAGGAGTCTAAGTGGGATTGAAGAACCCAAACACTATTTAGATTAGAAAAAGTACTTCTAGTTGTGTTAGGTGATCCGAACATCAATTTTACTCATCATTAAACTTTATTTAAGCCCAATTGCCTTTTTCTATGCCCACAGGGAAAACACATACTTCCTCTGTTCCAATTTAGTTGTGACACTTTCGATTTTAGGAAGTTTCAATTTAGTTGTTACACTTTCATTTTGGGTAATAACCTCTCTCTATCTCTCTCCTATCATATGAGACCCTTTTATTTTCTTTCTCTATCTCTCTCCTCTCAATAAATTGCCTAAGAGTCCGTGATTTTAAAAGTGTCACAACTAAACTGAAACGAAGGAAGTATATAAATTCATTAAACCCATATTTTTTCCCATACAATATTTTCTCTCTCCTCACTCAAAGAAATCCTGCCCTCCTCTATTTCTCTCTCTCTTAGTTTTCTTTCTTTCTTCTTTCCCAAGCAACACTTTCTTTTTCAATAAGTAATCTCCCCTCCTCAACCGAACGACCACGCCTCACCTCCTGCAGCCGTCCACCACCACCGACACACCTTTGTTCCTCCTTCCTTTGTTTTGGTTTGATTACGTTTCTTCCTCCTAAAGTTTTATTTAAAGATTGTGATTATTAAGATTTCTTTTTAGTTTGATTATGTTTAAAACCTTTAGTTTGTTAGAACATTTATAGTTAAATGTGTTCGTTGTTAATATGTGATTACGTTTCGATGTTGTGGCGTAATGCAACGTAGTTAGTTAGAAGGAAATCACGAAAAGACGTAGTAGAGCGCTCGCTCTAAGAAGAGCGACCGCACGAATCGGGCAGGGACTTGGAATTGCGCACATTCCACAACTGCAGGCTGAGGAGCGTCCACTCCACTGAGGAACTCCCACTCCCAAGAGGAGCGCTAGCTCCAGTTCGTTAGTTTTCTGACGAACTGATTCATTTTGCGAATAGGTGCTTGTCTTTTCGTCTGAATGGTTGCGTACTTTCAGGCTTTTTTTCTGTATATCTTCTAAGGTATATATATGAAGACATAACATATTGGAAGTGGTTAGATACATTCACAAACTTGCCTAAGGAAATTCATTTATAGATTTCTCTCCTTGTTCAAAGTAAAACACATCCTTCAAAGACATTGTAGTGGATGAAGTTTGTCATCAACCAAACTTCATTGAACCTTCTTCGTATCTCACAGGAATTTACCGTGAACCTTGTTGATCATAGTGGGTCGATAAAATTCTTGTAGGAAAGCGTATTGTTACATGCTTGGAAGTACCATTCGGTTTCCCATAAGATACTCATACAACTTATACATATAACAATCTACAAGAATTTTAAACCTTTGAGTGATGGCTTCCTTGAAAGAGATGACTACGAATTTCCAGAAATTGGAGAAGTTTGAAGGGATTGGATATCACCGTTGGCAAAAGAAAATTAATTTTCTGTTGACCACATCAAATGTGGTGTATGTTCTTAGCACTCCTATGCCACCATTGCCAGAAGAAGGCAAAACTGAAACCCCGGAGGAAACTCGTGCAAGAACAATGTGGGAAAATGATGATTACATTTGCCGGGGCCATATCTTGAACGCAATGTTGGACACCTTTTTCGATCTTTATCAATATGTGGAAAGCGCCAAGGAACTTTGGGATGCTCTTGAGGCAAAGTACATCGTGGAGGACGCATCAAGTAAGAAATTTTTAGTTAGCAATTTTAATTCTTACAAAATGATTGATGGTCGTTCCGTTATGGAGCAATTTCATGAGGTTCAACATATGTTGAACCAAATTAGACAACAAGGTATGGTGATGGATGGATCATTCTCGGTTGCATCCATCATTGACAAATTACCCCCATCTTGGAAGGACACTATCATTGACAAATTACCCCCATCTTGGAAGGACACTAGGAATTCTTTGAAACATAAGAAGGAGACTATGTCCTTGGTAGATTTGGGTGCCCATCTCCGAATTGAGGAGGGCATCCGGTCTCAAGATGTCTCTAAGGACCCTAAAAATGGTCCCGTTTCTTCTATCAAAATGATGGAAGAAGGGCAACCAAGTGGGACTAAAAAGTCCAAGAAACGCCCATGGAAGTCCAACAAAAATCACCCCGAAAATGAAAAGAAAAAAGGCAAGACCATGTTTTGTTGGGGGTGTGGCGGTTCTCACATGAAGAGGAATTGTCCCTCTTTGGCTAAGAAGAACAAGGATCATCCTAAGGTTGATCCTCATTAAGGTCAGTTTGCACATGATGTTTCTTTAAATGAAGAAATGAATTTTATTGCAATGATTTCTGAAATCAATGTGGTGCAGGATGATGATTCTTGGTGGGTGGACTCCGGGGCATCAAGGCATGTGTGTAACGATCGTCACTTTTTCAAAACTTATCAAGCTTTGGATGATGGACCGATCTTGTACATGGGAAATGACTCCAATGGTAAAGGCAAAAGACATAGGCCAAGTGGAGTTGCTCCTCACTTCCGGGAAGACTTTGACTTTGAGAGAAGTTGTGTATGTACCTAAAGTTAGGAAAAACTTGATGTCCGGAGGCTTACTAAACAAGTACGACTTCAAAATGGTGTTTGAGGCCGATAAGTTTATTTTAAGTAAGGGTGG
Source organism: Beta vulgaris subsp. vulgaris (assembly GCF_026745355.1). Classification (NCBI taxonomy): domain Eukaryota; kingdom Viridiplantae; phylum Streptophyta; class Magnoliopsida; order Caryophyllales; family Amaranthaceae; genus Beta; species Beta vulgaris. The sequence continues at coordinate 28,848,221 of NC_079209.1, forward strand.
TGTATTTGTAGGACAAGGGTACTTTTGTAATAATATGTTTAAACTTTCAATTGATTATAAAAGTGTGAATTCTATTTACATGGTGGATGTTTCTTCTCTATGGCACAATCGTTTATTTCATGTTAATTATCGTAGACTATATGATATGTCTAAAGATGGTTTAATTCCTAAAGTTGACATGAATGTAGAGAAGTGTAAAACTTGCATGTTAAACAAAATTACAAGAAATCCTTTTCCTAGTGTTCAAAGGCACTCAAACAAGCTAGAATTGGTGCATAGTGATTTGTGTGATTTTCATAGCACACCATCTTTTGGAAATAAGAAGTATTTAATAACATTCATTGATGATTTTTCTCGATATTGTTATGTGTACTTGTTGTTTTCTAAAGATGAGGCACTTGATAAGTTTAAGATTTATAAGACCGAAGTCGAACTACAATCTAATTTATTGCTAAAGCGATTTCGAACTCATAAGGGTGGGGAATATTATGATCCAACTTATTTTTCATCAATTGGAGTCATTCATGAAACAACCACTCCATACTCACCACAACAAAATGGGATTGCGGAACGGAAAAATAGGATCTTAAAGGAAATGGTCAATTCTATGTTATCTAACTCGGGTTTGAGTAACGAGTTTTGGGGTGAAGCCATGCTAACGGCTTGCTATATTTTGAATAGGGTTCCAAATAAAAGGAACAAGGTTACCCCATATGAACTTTGGTTTGGTAGGAGGCCTAATCTCAATTACCTTCGGGTTTGGGGTTGTAAGGCTATTGTAAGGCTACCAGAACCTAAAAGGAGAGCCTTGGGTGAGAAAGGAATTGATTGCATATTCATAGGTTATGCGGAGCATAGTAAATCCTATAAGTTTATGTCTTAGAACATAATGATTTTGTCTCAATACACTCGGTGATTGAGTCAAGGGATGCAATCTTTGATGAGAACCGTTTTTCATCAATTCCTAGACCACGGGACTTACAAGCTCTAGTTCAACCATTAATGTTGATCTTCCTAGTACATCAAATCCTATTACTTCAAATGAAGTTGTTGATGGTACTGAAGATCATGAAGCTCCTTCTATTCCTGAAATTAGGAGGAGTAAGAGAGCAAGGAAAGAGAAAGACTTTGTCCCGGATTTCCAACTTTATTTAGTGGAAGGATCAAGGGAATCTCTTTGTTCTCAAACACTTTATTGCTATAGTGTTGAGGAGGATCCTAGGACGTTTAGTGAGGCTATGAAGTCTCATGATTCGACTTTTTGGTAAGAGGCCGTGAATGATGAAATGGACTCTATGATGGGGAATAATACATGGGTTTTGGCTAATTTACCGCCCGAATGCACACCACTCGGTTGTAAGTGGATTTTCAAAAGGAAAATGAGAATCGAAGGCAAGACTTGTAGTCCAAGGCTTTAAACAAACTTACGGTGTCGATTACTTTGATACATATGCTCCCGTGACAAGAATTACCACCGTTAGGTTGTTAGTGGCTTTGGCGGCCATTCATAATCTAGTAATTCACCAGATGGATGTCAAAACAGCATTCCTTAATGGTGAATTGGAGGAGGAAGTGTATATGAAACAACCTGAGGGCTTTGTTGTCCAAGGACAAGAAAGGAAGGTGTGTAAGCTTATTTAATCTTTGTATGGACTTAAACAGGCACCAAAACAATGGCATCAAAAGTTTGATGATGTTGTCTTGGCTAACGGGTAAAAAATAAATCAATCCGATAAGTGTGTATATAGCAAATTTGATAATACTGGCAAAGGTGTTATGATTTGTCTATATGTGGATGACATGCTTATCTTTGGGACTGATTTAGAGCAAGTCATTAAGACTAAGAAATTTCTCTCTTCCAGTTCTCCATGAAAGATATGGGAGAAGCCGATGTCATTCTTGGTATTAGAATAAGGAGAGAGAATGGCTCAATTTCTTTGTCACAATCTCATTATCTTGAGAAGGTGATAGAGAGGTTCAATGGAGCAAAGAATGCTCCATGTGCTACTCCGGTGGAACCAAACATCCAATTGGTTAGGAATAGTGGTAATCCAGTCTCTCAATTGGATTATGCTAGTTTAATTGGATGCTTGATGTATGCCATGACTAGTACTTGGCCGGATATAGCTTTCGCTATTGGCAAGCTAAGTAGGTATACTAGTAACCCTAGTATGGAACATTGGCAAGCCTTAAGGCGAGTATTGAGATACTTGAATAAAACTATTCACTTTAGTTTGACATTCAAGGGAGATCCTTCGGTGTTAGAAGGTTACTCGGATGCTAGTTGGATAACCAACAAGGAAGACTACTCGTCTACTAGTGGTTGGGTGTTTCTTCTTTGAGGAGGTGCCATATCTTGGGCATCTAAGAAGCAAACATGTATTACCGATTCAACTATGGCGTCAGAATTCATAGCCTTAGCCTCGGCTTGTAAAGAGGCGGAATGGCTAAGGAATTTGATGAGTGAGGTGGATCTGTGGCCTAAACCCATGTCTCCTATTGCAATTCATTGTGATAGTGCTTCCACCATTTCAAAGGCTTATAGCCAAGTTTATAACGGCAAATCTTGACACATTGGTGTGAGGCACAGTTATGTGCGTGAGCTGATCCATGATGGAGTCGTTACTATTAATTTTGTACGGTCTAATGTGAACTTAGCGGATCCGTTCACTAAACCATTGCCAAGGGAAATGTTGTACAAAACGTCAAAAGGGATGGGAATAAAGCCCATGTATAAGTCACAAGTGGAGAAAACTCAATTCACGTCTTGTACAACGCAAGATCTTGAATTCAATGAGGATCACACTTGACTTGTGACAAGTAGCACTCTAAGAGTCACATCCCAAGGTGAGTGCTTGTTTCAACAATGTTTAAGGGTGATTTTAATATCTTAATAAACCTTTGACTAGTTGCTCATGTTGTAGGAGCATGTTAATTAAGGTTTACCTATGTGAGTAAGAAGTTTGGCCGCTTCACCAAGTTCGGGGCTTGGCTTGGAACACTCATGAATCGGATATGAACTCAAGGCCTTCAAAGGAGTAGTTATTTACACGTGTGTTTGTATAAGCTTATGTGTGTAATATCTTCAATATTTCGTATGATTGGGTGATTCAATACTTAGTCAATCACTTCAATCGAAAGCTTGTAAAGAATGTTATACTAAGTGAAAATTCAATCTTAAAGATATTTTCATTTATGCATAAGTTTAGTTGTTTTATATTGTTTGCAAGTAAACGGTCTTCAAAGCATTTATGCTATAAATGGAGGAGGATTGTTAGAACATTTATAGTTAAATGTGTTCGTTGTTAATATGTGATGTTTACGTTTCGATGTTGTGGCGTAATGAAACGTAGTTAATAAGAAGGAAATCACGAAAAGACGTAGTAGAGTGCTCGCTCTAAGAATAGCGACCGCACGAATCGGGCAGGGACTTGGAATTGCGCACATTCCACAACTGCAGGCTGAGGAGCGCCTGCTCCCAAGAGGAGCGCTAGCTCCAGTTCGTTAGTTTTCTGACGAACTGATTCATTTTGCGAATGAGTGCTTGTCTTTTCGTTTGAATGGTTGCGTGTTTTCAGGCTTTTCTTCTGTATATCTTCTAAGGTATATATATATGAAGATATAACATATTGGAAGTGGTTAAATACATTCACAAACTTGCCTAAGGAGATTCATTTCTAGATTTCTCTCCTTGTTCAAAGTAAAACATATCCTTCAAACACATTGTAGTGGATGAAGTTTGTCATCAACCAAACTTCATTGAACCTTCTTCGTATCTCACAGGAATTTACCGTGAACCTTGTTGATCATAGTGGGTCGGTAAAATTCTTGTAGGAAAGCGTATTGTTACGTGCTTGGAAGTACCATCCGGTTTCCCATAAGATACTCATACAACTCATACATATAACATAGTTTGATGATTTGATTATGAATCTAAGATTATATAGTTTATGTATTGAAGAAATAAAAATTCAGATTTATTTATTTGTTTAGGTTGGATTTTTAATCATCAAAGCATGGATTTTTAAAGTGTTAAAGGTTGGAAAATCATAGTAGTATATTATAAACTATGGAATTGATTATCCTTATAAGGTTAAGAATGTTCAAGCATGTTTAAAGGGAGTTCCAACAGATTATATGTTGTTGGAATTTTAAAAAAGATATTATTGATAGAGTTTTAAAGATTTTAATAACTAGTATATTATTATTATGCTAGGAAGTGTTAGTAATTGAAGTTTTAATGATGAAAACGAATTTTAAACATTTTTAAAGGAGGTTTAAAATATTTTAAAGTTGCTGGAAATTATTTGAGTATTGATTTTTGGTCATGTTGATTTTTATTAGGCGGAGAATTCGTTGTAGGCGACTTTTAAGGTTGTGAAACTGGCCAGCCAGTTTGTTTACACAAGATACGTACATGCCTATGTGTTAATGTGCTTTGTATCATGATTTTGAGGATTAAAATCATATGTATAGGAACTAGTTGAGTTCATATATGATTTATATTATGTTAGATTTGCATGTTTTGTGCCTTTGTGTGAAACATGTATTTATGAGATTATATTATGTTTGTATGGAAGATTGATGCAAGCATATGGTTGGGAACTTTATTTTATTAATTCACATGGGGGAATTAATATATATATTTGTATGGATTATGATTGAATCATGTTGTTCCCTTTTTATTATTATTTCACCACGCTATGAGGACCAAAGGCCTTATTTGGTAAGTTGATATTTTTATACCTTTGAAAGGTAAGTTGGTTGTTGAATAAGGAAGATTGGATTAAAGAAGAAATTAATCTTGGGTTGTTAAGTTGTGTGATCACTTATCTACCTAAGATAAAAATGAAAGGAAAAATTGACAAGAATAATACAAACTATCACCGTTCCGCTCAAAATAATCCCAACTATGAATTATTCTAGAATAATCCAAACTATTGGGAGTACTTTCTCAAAATAATCCAAACTTTTAATTATCATATATATAATAGACCCAAAAGGGATCATTGAAGGGAAGAAAAATAAAAGTTTGGATTATTTTGAGAAGGTACCCCAAATAGTTTGGATTATTCCAGAATAACCCAAAGTTGGGATTATTTTGAGCGGAACGGTCATAGTTGGGATTATTTCTGTCAATTTTTCCAAAATGAAACACTACTACAAATATGTGCAAAAGTATCATCTATGAGAGATCTCCTTAATGAAATAAGTGATCATTCAGCAAAAAAAACCTATTTTGTTCGAAAGGTGGTATGTTATAACATGATAAAGGAGACCTCTTCTTTAAAAAGGTGGTTTTTTTGAACTTTATCAATAGTTTCCAATATTAAAGAAACCACTTATTCCTATTCAGTGGTGATTTTATTTTTATTTTTATTCTTTTTTTAAAAAAAAAATTCCATATATTATGTACGTGTTTTCAGGTAGTCAATAATAACTGTATTACTAACTATTAATTTAAAAAAAAACACACATTTGTGACCCACTACTTTGTATGTATTACTCCATTTTTAGCAAATAATAAAAGCTAAAACTAAAAGTAGTTTCTCATCATCGTCACTCCCCTCAAACACCCGATAGAACACAGTGCACGCACACGCCGCCTGAACCTTGCGCTGAAGTTCAATTGCCGGCGATCCATCGCATTTACTTGCTTTGAACTTGCCGGCCAATTCGTTTACTTGTGGAGTCGTCTTTGTTGTCAAATTTCGTCTTTGCCGGCATCTTAATTTCGTCCGCCAGTGTTCTACTACCACCACCACGCCACAGCGACGCCACCACGCCACAACGACGCCAACGCCAACGCCAACACGCCACAACGACGCCAATTCGTCCGCCAGTATCCTGGTAATAAACTAATCGTTCCCAATTCATCTCGCCCTCCAACTTTTTTTGTTAGGGTAATTGAATTATATATATTTTTATCAGAATTCTTGTTGGGAAGTATATTAAAGTTTAAGTGTACTCAACTGTATTATTATTATTCTATTTTTTTTTGTAAATAATACTAAAATACCTTTTAATTATATTCTTTATATTTTCTTATTTATAAAGAATTAACTCCAAAAATACGGAGTATTACATAAACAACCGCTTGAAACTTTGACCGAATTGAAAGCTAAGTTAAAGAAACGATTTGTGCCAAGAACACATAAACGAGACTTGTTCTTAAAATTGAATTCTTTAACTCAAGGATCTATGAGTGTTGGGAAGTATATTAAAGAATTTGAGCGACTTTATATTGCTTGTGATTATCGGGACCAAGAAGAACAAAAAATTGCTAAATTTGTGCTTGGTTTAAGTAAAAACTTGCATAATTTGTGGAACTTCAACCCTTAACCACTTTTGATGAAGTATGTTCATTAGCATGTAAGTTGGAAAACAGCATAAAGGTTCGTCCTTTGGAGGGTTTAAGATCATAAAATCCTAAACTGAAAATCTTATTGCATCTAAGGAAGGTGAGTGTTTGAAAACAACTACACATGAAGTTGTGGATGTTTTGAGAGGTAAGTTATTTGCTGGTGGTTCTAAGGAAACTCCTCTTAAGAAGGTGGTGTGTTACAAGTGTCAAGGGTTAGGACACGTTGCTCGAAATTGTCCAAATCGTGTCTTGATAACAAGAGATGAGTACTACAACTTTTTGCTACATGAAAAGAACGAAATAGAGGAGGTAGAACAAGAGGTGGCGCAACAAACACAAGTGCTTGACATGTCTAATGCCGAAGTTTGGAGTAATCAAGCTAAGTGTAAACCCGAAAGTGCAAGTTCAGTGCTGGTTTTAAGAAGATCTTTGCTTGCGGAACCTTATGAAGACCAAGGAGATGTTCAAAGAAACAATCTCTTTCACTCGAATTGCATGATTAAAAATCAAGTTTGCCCTTTTATAATTGATAGTAGTTCATGTACTAATGCTTGCTCTTTAACTATGGTGGATGCTTTGCAATTACCGAAAAGAAAACATCCTAATACATACAAGTTGAGCTGGTTGAATGAAGATGGAGGATTATGGGTGCAAAAACAAGCTTTGGTTAACCTCAAAGTTGGTGATTATCATGACGAGATTTGAGTGGTGCACTACCTATGACAGCTTGCTTGTTATTGCATTGTAGACCATGGCAAAGTGATAGACATGTCCTTCACAGCGGTAAAACAAATGAGTATTCTGTTTTGATGGGAACGAAGCAACTATTACTCGAACCTCTACCACCTAAACGTCGCTCAGAATTAGAGAAAAATGAAGCAACTCATGTGTGCCTAAGCTATTGCCATCATGAAGTGTTAGAAACAACTGCTACAAAGGGGGAAAGACGAGATCAAGTGTTGCAAATGATGAAGGGTACTACATTCGATGTTGGTGACAAGTTGTGGCTTTCACTTTCAGCACAAAAACTCCATGTTTGTCATAAACATGGTGAGGCACTTGATGAAGGATCGTTTGATATTGTTGAGCGGATTGGTTATGAGACATACAAGGTGCTTTTGGGGAATGGAGTGTGTGCTACATTTCCTTCATATGACTTAGTACCTTGCGTTGCTGATCAAACTTGAGGATAAGTTTTTTTTGAAGAAGGGGAGTATGATGCGTGCATGGATTACTCCACCCAGCTATCTTTTAATGCTTTCTTAGGTCGTTACATGGTTTTAGTTTACTCCTAAAGTAGAGGTTTTACATGTAACTAAAAATATGTTTTCATTAAAGTCCTAGTTGTCATAAGTTGTAATTTTGGAAAGTTTCCTTAAAGTTTAAAGTATGAAGTGGCGTGCAAGGGACCCCTTGTAGCCGTGTGGTTTAGTTGCATTTAAGGAGAGATTTGCCATATTTCCTTAAGCTTTTGTTTCCTTAAGTTCTAGCTAGATTCTAGGCTAGAATTAAGGGAGAATACTTTCCTTATTTACTACTAGAGGGTCGTGTGGTTTGATGTACTTGGGGAGAAAGGTTTTCTTGCTTCTTCTCCTCTAAATAAATTGTACTCATCTTTAATGTTGTCCCAAGATTCAATTGGACCTTTTTCCAAAATTTCGAGAGGAATCTCGAATCACGATCAGAAATAATATCTTTTGGAACCATGCAATCTCACTACATGCTTAATATACGTCTTTGCAAGTTGGTTCTGATATGATTTTGGAAGGCTATTCTAAACTCTTGATTGAAAGTTGGATTCTTTTAGTGTTTATGATGGTGTAGTTAGAATATGACTAGTTAAACTACTCTAAATTGATTAATAACAATGGATATGGAGTTATTAATTCCTAACCAAGGATTAACAACAACTAGGATTTGGTAAACTCAATCATACTCTAACCTTTACATGGTAGCCTCACATACAAGGAAAAGAATCCAACTTTCACTATAGTAGCCTTTCACTATACAAGTTGGTTCTGATAGGATTTGGTAAACTCAACAACTATAGTAGCCTCACATACAAGGAAAAGGCCTGTGAAAATTCTTAACATGAAGGTGCGTAATACACGCAATAGGGATGCCAATATCGTGAAAGTACTTTGGTCTAACCAAAAATCTGAAGAGGTAACGTGGGAATCCGAAGATGAAATGAAGAGCAAGTATCCAGATTTGTTCCATGAGGTGAGGTACGAGGGCATGACTCGTTTACTTTAAAGGGGTAGAATGCGATAGAATTTCACGCTTTTTACGTACCTATTTTTATGCAATTTTATGATTATTTTGGTAATTTGCACATATTGGTGCAAAACAAATAGCTTCTTTGCAGGGACAATTTGTTCAGGAGTAATGCAAGTGAGTTTTAAAGTTGGTAAAGTGTGCACAAGAGTGGCACAAGTATTTCTCAATTAAAGGTTGAGTTCAAAATTTTGGAAAATATGTGAATAAGAGGGGTAGACTGTAATCCCCCTTAAATATATGAATTTTATAAATATATTTTAGTATATGTATATATTTATATTTAAATATAATCTAGTATTAATTAAAATAATTTATTTCTTTAAAAGGTTGACTATTTGAAAGTCAAAGGAATTATTTTAAGGATTTAAAGAAGTCAAAATATTTTGTTTAGGCATGCTTTGAAAAACATATGAGATACTTTTTAGATTTGAAAAAGGAGTTTAAGCGGGCTTGAGGAACCCAAAAACTATTCAGATTAGGAAAATGACTTCTAGTTGTGTTAGGCGATACAAAATCAATTTTACTCATCATTAAACTTTATTTATGCCCAATTGCCTTTTTCGAAGCCCACGAGGAAAACACATATATAAATTCATTAAACCCATATTTTTTTCCAACACAATATTTTCTCTCTCCTCACTTAAAGAAATCCAACCTTCTTTATTTCTATCTCTCTCTCGGTTTTCTTTCTTTCTTCTTCAACAAGCAATCTCCCCTCCTCAACTGAACCACCGCGCCTCATGGCTGACTGCCGCCACCTGCAGCCGTTCACCATCGTCGTCGCACCTTTGTTCCTCCTTCCTTTGTTTTGGTTTGATTAACTTTCTTCGTCCTCAAGTTTTATTTAAAGATCGTGTTTTTATGATTTGTTTTTAGTTTGATTATGTTTAAAAGCTTTAGTTTGATGATTTAATTATGAATCTAAGATTATATAATTTATGTAATGAAGAAATATAAAATCAGATTTATTTATTATGTTTAGATTGGATTTTTAATTATCAATGTATGGATTTTTAGGATATTAAACATTGAAAAATCATAGTAGTATGTTATAAACTACTATGAAACTGATTATCCTTATAAGTTTAAGTAAGTTTAAGCATGTTTAAAGGGGGTTTAACAAATTATATGTTGCTGGAATTTTAAAAAGGATACTATTGATGGAGTTTTAAAGATTTTAATAACTACAATAGTAGTACTATGTATGGAAGTGTTAGTAATTAGAGTTTTAATGATGGAATCGACTTTTAAATATTTTTAAAGAAGGTTTAAAATATTTTAAAGTTCCTGGAAATTATTTGAGTATTGAATTTTGGTTATGTTGATTTTTATTAGGCGGAGAATTCGTTGTAGGCGACTTTTAAGGTTGTGAAATTGACCAGCCAGTTTGTCTACACAAGGTACGTACATGCTTATGTGTTGATGTGCTTAGTATCATGATTTTAAGGATGGAAGTCATGTAGTATCATGTATAGGAACTATTTTGAGTTCATATATGATTTATATTATGTTAGATTTGCATTTTTTGTGCTATTGTGTGAAACATGTTATTTATGAGGTTATATTATGTTTGTATGGAAGATTGATGCAAGCATATGGTTGGCAACTTTATTTTATTAATTCACATGAGGAAATTATTATATATATTGGTATGGATCATGATTGAATAATGTTGTTCATTTTTTATTATTATTTCACCACTCTATGAGAACCGATGACCTTATTGGTAAGTTGATATTTTTATACCTTTGAAAGGTAAATTGGTTGTTGGCTAGGTTCAACAAATAAGGAAGATTGGATTAAAGACGAAATTAATCTTGGGTTGTTAAGTTGTGTGATCACTTATTTAATCCCAAGATAAAAATAAAAGTTGTGATTGTTTGATCTTTATATTATCTTTCTTGCTTGTGGGTTCATAACAAGTAATAAATGGTAAATCATGTGAAGTGAAACGTGGATAGCAATACCTCTATACTCCATGTGATGGTCCAGATTGGTGTGTGTTGTCACCAAATTAAAATGTCCACCACCCATGAAAAATGAAGGTTGGTGACGTCCTGACAACTGCTGCCATTCTGGCTCCACGCCCGCTGCCATTATTCCTTCTCTTAAATTTTCCATGATTATTCTCTCCAAGGCTCAAGGGAATTGCCCTTGTTTGGCGCTCATGGGAGGAAGTTTGTGGATCATTTGAGACCAATAATGGATCTCTATTTTCAAGATGAAAAAATGTTCCCTTGGTGGGTAAGCTATTGGAAGATCTAGTGTTACGCCACGATCTCCTTGTGTTCAATTTAGTGGGACCTCTTCTAAAGCCTTAAGAAATTTCTCATTTAACTCATAGTATTTTTCAACTAGCGGTTCCAAGCGAGCTTAGTAACTACTTCAGTAGCAAGAGACATTGACATTGTCGTAAAAGTTGCACTCATAGTATCATTGATATCTACAAGTATTCAGTCAATTTGCCTAGAGTTGATATCTCCATTCTCCTCACTTATCCTTTAGAGGATATCAGTGAAGACTCTAGCTGACTATGGGCTAGAGTTCTATAGCTAGAATCAAATTGTTGTCTTTGACTTTCTCCAGCTTTCAATAGTTATTATTTTACTATTATTGTGAGTTTTCCATACAATTGATGTACAAATCCACGACCAGTGCTACTTGGAGATGAAACCTCTTTTCGGGAGTTTCTCCATTTGACTCTCCTAGGACATGATGAATTGCTTCACCACTATTTTCTGGCACCCTAGTCTCTGAAGGTATTGAATCATTATTTTCCATGTTTTGGGAGTTTGGTTCAATTATAGGACCTTCCATATTCTTTTGAGAGCGTGTATCCGATATTTAAAGAAAAATAACAATAGCCGTTTTAAATAGTTAGGTAAAAGTTATAAAGATGAAAATTTACAATTTGATTATACATCTTTCTCCTCCCACTGTAATCGCCAAAAAACTTGTTGGTGAAAAATCAATTGGTTGACTTTGCAAACAAGTCAGTGCACACCCAATAGTTTGATACTAAGCGCCATAAGAGTCTTAGTCCCTGGGGGTTACCGGTTTTGATTTGATAAACCTTGCTAACGTACTTTGTTGTAATCTAATTGTGATGTGTAACGTAGAGAAGTGATCTCACACTTTACAACTCGAAAGATAAAGAATAAAAGAAGAATACTCTATTCTTTGAAACGTTTAGTTAAGATTCAAGAACTTGCTTCTTGACTCTTAACTAAGACTTGAAAATCTATTAGTATTGGAATACTCACAACACTCACAAACTCTTCGAAGATTTACTTGGAACTCACAAGGAATCAATCGGAACTTAATCAAACAAGCAAACAACCATTCGCCAATTTGATGAACAAACTTTTCTTTAAACTCTTGATATTATTTCGTGTCCTAAAAAATTTACAAACTAAGCTATTTATAGGCAAATAACATAACCCTAATTAGGCTTAGAACATGTCTCTAAGTCCTAGACTCCTAACACCATGGAGTCACGTAAAATCCACCGTTTTAAGAACGTAGGCAAAACCATAACTCCTAAGACTCCAAGTAAACAAAGACTCTAAAGACTCCTAATCCAACATGGATTAGTATTCTCCAAACAGAACTAGAGACTAAGTATTACCTTCTCCTAACAGAACTAGGAGACTAATACTTCAACTTTCCACGTCGACCTTTTACCATAGCACAGTGGTTACCACTGTATGTTCGACAGTGGTTGGCACTGTATTGTGACCACCATGCACGCCCTTGTAGCTTCCAAACTCGGACCATGCGCTTCACTAAACCTTTCTTGGCTGTCTCCCACACCTTTAGCAAGCAACACCTCATGATCACCATTTGATGAGCTACTAGCGCCCTCATCATTCCCTCCTTCTTGAGCAGGAATTTCCCTCAATTCCGCTAGGTCGTCATCCCCTAGATAAGGTGATAAATCTCCCACATTGAAGCTCGCGGATACATTGCCAAATTCACTAGGTAGTTCAAGCCTGTAAGCACCCTCACCTAGCCTCCTTTCAACCACAAAAGGTCCTTCAGCTCGTGGCATGAGCTTGTGTTTTCTCTTCCCATGAAACCTTTTTCTTCCTTAGATGTATCCATACTAAATCCCCTGGTTGAAATTCATGCTGCTTCTATTCTTATTAGCCCTCTTCTTATAAGCCTCGTTCATTTTCTCAATTGTGACTCGAACTTGCTTGTGTAGTTTAAGCATGTTAGCAGCTTGTTCCCTTGCTTCTTTATGTACATACTCATCCTTGGAAAGCAATGAGATCAATAGGCACATAGGGATTCACCCATAAACACCTCGAATGGCTAATTTGTATGGTTGTAGGTTTCGATTATATGCAAACTCAGCATGCTAAGTTTGATATCCCAATCCTTCCAGTCTTGCTACCAACCCTCGTAGCAACACCCCAAGTGTCCTATTGTAACTTCAGTTTGCCCATCGTTTGTGGATGATGAGATGTGCTAAACAACAACTTTGTTCCACAATAGCTCCATAATGTAGCCAAAAATAGCTGAGGAACTTGCTATCCCTATCCGAGACTATAGATCTAGGAACCCCATGTAGCTTCACAATTTCCCTAAAGTACAATCCAGCCACATTGATTGCATCATCCACCTTGTGACATGGTATGAAATGAGCCATCTTTGAGAACGATCTACTACCACCATATAGCATCTTTACCCTTTGTGTCGAGGCAAGCACCACAAATCCATGCTCACATCCTCCCAAGGCTCTCTGGAACTATGTGGATATATAGTCCCTTATGAAAGGTACTCTTGGCTCTTTGACACACACCACATCTGCCAATGTCTTGAACATCTCCTAGCATGCTGGCCAAAAGAAATGCTCATGAAGCAAATCCAAGGTTTTGTCACTCCAAATGCCAGCCAAACCTCCTCCATGCGCCTCTTTCACAATAGACCCCTTATAGCACACTTAGGTACGCACAACTTATTCCTTGAACAAGTACCCTCATTCACCATGTAGACTCCTTGTGGCCCCTTCGAGCATCCTTGAACATCTTTTAAATCTGGATCCTCCACATAATACTCCTTTATATCTCGAATCCAAGGATTCTAGAATCAAGTATGTCAATAGGCTATGACCTCCTAGATAAGCATCCGCCACAATATTAGCCTTCCCTGCCTTGTACTTAGCCACAAAGTTAAAAGATTGCATGAACTCCACCCACTTTGCGTGCCTGCACTGAGCTTATGTTGTCCATGAATGTATTTCAAGGACTCATGATCCGAATGCAAACAAATGCTTGGGGACGCAAATAATGACTCCAATGATCCAAAGCTCTCACCATAGCATAGAACTCCTTATCATAAGTCGAAATTTAATTTCCCCCTCCAAGTTCTCACTAAAGTAGGCAATGAGACGCCCTTCTTGTATCAAACTACCCCAATTCCCTTGCCACTTGCATCACATTCTACCTCAAAGGGTTAGTGAAATCTGGTAATGCTAAGATTAGGGCATACACATCTACTCTTCACCTCTTCAAACGCTCTTGAGCTTTTTGGTCCATCAAATCCTCCTTTCTTAGTACATTCAGTGATGGGAGCCAAAATGTACTAAATTCTTAATGAACCTCCTATAGAATGAAGCTAACCATGGAAAGACCTTACCTCCGTTAATGTCTTTGGAATAGGCCATGACTTAATGGCTTCAACTTTAGATGGATCCACCTTGATGCCATGATCCGTCACAATGTAACCAAGGAAACTAATCTCTCCTTGCATGAAGGTGCACTTCTCCATCTTCCCAAAAAGTTTCTGTTTTCGTAGTACCTCAAATAACACCCTTAGATGCTTCAAATGTGAATCCTCGTCTCTACTATACACCAAGATGTCATCCAAGTATACGACAATAAACCTCCCCAAAAAGGGTCTAAGTACTTCATTCATCAGCCTCATGAAGGTACTTGGCGCATTGGTGAGCCCAAATGGCATCACTAACCATTCATACACCCATGCTTAGTTTTGAACGCCGTCTTCCATTCATCCCCTTCCTCATCCTTATTTGGTGGTAACCACTCCTAAGGTCTACCTTGGAAAATAATTTGGCGCCACATAACTCATCAGCATGTCATCTAGCCTGGGATTGGAAACCTATATTTGATAGTAATATTATTCACTGCCCTACTATCAATACACATTCTCCAGTTCCATCCTTTTAGGCACCAACAATGTAGGCACAGCAAAGGGCTCATGCTCTCCTTCACTGTATCCCCTCTCCATTAACTCCCCTATTGCCTTTGCAACTCCTTGGTCTCACTGGATTGCCTTATTGAAGGTTTGTTTGGGATAGGTGCCCCTGGTATGAGGTCTATTTGATGTTCAATCCCCGTATTGGTGTAACCAGGTGGAAATCTTCCGGAAAAACATCCTCAAATCCAAAATAGCTTGGCTAATTTAGGACTCTTGCTTGTTAGCCCTTCCACCACTTCCTTGTTAAATAGCATGTAACAAGATTTGCCTTCGTCAATCTCCCTCTCCATCACCTTTCTTCCCACCAAAAGAGTCTCCTTTGGTTTGCTTGTTGTAGGAGGGTTGTGTCTTGTAGGGGGTAAAGGAATCAATTCCTTTTTCACTCCATCTTTCTTAATGGTGTACACATTAGTCACCCCATTATGTTTTGATTACCTGTCGTATTGCCATGACCTCCCTAGGAGTATATGGCACGAATCCATCTTCAAAACATCACACAAAATTTCGTCCCTATAGGACCCTATTTGGAACCCTACTAATGCTTGTTTTCTCACTGAAGTGCCTTGCTCATCCAACCACCTTAGTTTGTAGGGACTAGGGAGTCGAGTAGTCTTTAGGCTCAATTTCTCCACCAAATCCTTAGATACAGCATTAGTCATGCTTCCTCCATCAATAATCAAGTTGCACAACTCTCCATTCACCCTACACTTGGTTTGGAAGATATTCTCCCTTTGCTCCGGTTGATTGGCTACTTGAATATGCATGGCCCTCCTCAATATGAGGCTCTTCTCCTCTTTAGGACCACACTTTTCGGCCTCTTCATCACTACTCTCCATTAGATCCACCTTTTCCTCAATCCTTTCGTCCTCCTCATCAGTGAAGGCTTGGATGCCTATGGCTTGGATCTCCATGATGGTGAGTGCCCTAGGCTTAGGACAATCCCTCTTGTAGTGGTCGTGTCCTTGACACTTGAAACACTTGATCTTGGAAAGGTCACTCCCTCCCACAGCCAATTGTTTCCCCTTATCTCCTTCGAGTCCTCTAGGGATAGGTGTTTTCACACTCAAACTCCCTTCTTTTGCTCCCCCATAGGTACGCTTAAACTTCGAACTACCACCCTTCTCATAGGTTGTAGCCCCTTTCTCCTTCTTCCTATGTTTATCAAACTTCATGGCTAACTTGCACGCCTCGTCATAAGTGATGTAGGGATGCACCCACTAGTAGAATAAATGCTATTTGCTGCGGTGATATTGCTGCGGTTTTACCTATACGCAGCAATATTACACGCAAAAAGAAAAGAAAAAATAGAAAATAACAATATTGCTGCGGTTTTGGGAAGGGAAACCGCAGCAATATAATAAAAAATAATTTAAAAATATATTGCTGCGGTTTCCCGCCCAAAACTGCAGCAATATTGTCTGCTTAAAAAAAAAAGACGCGGCCCTAGGGTTTATTTGTCTTCCTTTACAACTCCTCCCAGCCGTCTCCCTCCTCACTCTCTCTCATTTCCTCCATCATATCTGACCTCTCTCCTCTTCTTTGTCGTTCGTCGTGCTTCAACAATCTGACTTCTCTCCTCTTCTTTGTCGTTCGTCGTTCATCATTTTTGTTCTTCATCGTCATATCTGGTTCGTTCTTTTCGTTCGTCGTGCTTCAAGAAATCTCCCTCTCCTCTTCCTTTTCGTTCGTTTGTAGTCGGCCGCCGGCTCTTCGTTCGTGAGTCATATGCGTTCATTCGTTCGTAGGTTTCGATTTTTCAGATCTGATTCTCAAGGTTTTTCACGAGTTTCGTTCTCAAGCCACGATTTTTCACGAGTTTCGTTCTCAAGCCAGGATTTTTCACGAGTTTCGTTCTCAAGGGTCGTCGAGTTTCACGAGCCACGATCGTCATATCTGGTTCGTTCTCAAGGCTCGTCGAGTTTCGTTCTCCGCCGGATCTGTATTTTTTTTCCGTGTAAAATCAACGTTTTTGTTGTGATTTGATGTTGTTATTGTATTAGGAATGATTTGTGGTTGTTCGATTTATATATACATGGTTTGAGTTAACAACAAGTAAGATTTGAATAAGAAATGATTAAATCATGGATTGTTTTTTTATTATATGATTCACTTTATATTATTCTATCAGTTGATTTTGATTTTCTATTATATGATTCACTTCACATTATTTCTGTTTTGTTTAATTTTCTGTTAATTTCACCAGATCTAGATTTTTTAGTTATTTCATATTCTTTCTTTTCGTCAACTTTGTTGTTGATTATAAGATTCTGTGAATTAGGTGATAGTGGATGGATTAATTGCCTGATTTTAGTTCAAATTTGATTGCAAAATGCAAAAAAAAAAAAAATTTTTTTTACCAAGACCTATTGCTGCGGTTTTGGGCCCAAAACCGCAGCAATACTCTCTAATAAATATATAATACATAAAAATATTGCTGCGGTTTGGCCTAAAAACCGCAGCAATATTTGTAGATATTGTTGCGGTTTATAATCGCAGCAATATAATTAATACCTATTGTTGCGCCCTTAATTGCTGCGCGCCCAAAACCGCAGCAATAGGGCACTTTTTAACCGCATCAAATAGCATTTATTCTACTAGTGACCTCAACCTTCTCATAGATATCATTGTTAAGTCCTGCCAAAAACCGCCCTAATTTTTGCTCCTCCCTTTCCTCAATCTCGCATACAATGGCTAGTCTTTCGAACTCTTTGATGTAGTCTTCCACACTCCAAAACCCTTGCTTCAAAGTGCTCCACTTTACATACAAGGTTTGTTAAAAGTTGGTAGGGACAAACCTCCTCCTTAGGTGCTGTAATCCCCCATATTTTTAAGATATTTAATTAAATAGTTTTAATCATTGTTAATTATTAAAGCTATTTAATTTCAGTATTTAAGAGCAGAAGGGTATTTTGGTCATTTTACCAAAAGAGTATTTGAGCATTTCCACAAAGAAGTATTTTAGTATTTTCAAGAAAGTATTTTATTAATATTAGTAGGAAGATTATTTTGGAAATTTATCATCAAATGTATTTTGGCAATTTGATGAGTAAGGGCATTTTGGTCTTTTATCCAAATTGGCTACCACTATAAAAAGGAAACCCTAAGTTTCCCATCCTTTTACTAGCCACTTTCTTCAAAAAGGAGTAAGGAGGATTCTTTTTCTCTCAAACTCTTTCTTCCTCAAGTAAGTTCTTCAAGTAATTTCTTCAAAGATTCAAGTTCTAATCTAGTTTTTGTTTTTGAAAATTATAGGAAGATCTTGCAAATATCAAAGGGAAGCAAAGAGGTAATTATTTTTCTGAAATTTTTGGGTTTTTCTTCCATATTTTTCTCTCTCTTCTCGCCCCTCTCTTTGCTTGCGAATTCCGGCCACCACGGTGGTGGTTCGCCGGCGAGCTCCGTCGGGAGTGCTTGGCCACTGCCGACCAGCAGTAGGTGACCGGCGACTAGGCACGAGCGCCGCTGCCACCGTCGCGTCAGTGGTGGTGCGGGTGGTGCTTGTGGTGGCGCCGGTTGGGTTAGTTTTTCAGATCTGTGGTTTTCGAACCACTTGTAAAAAAAAAAAAAATTGTTACTATTATTAAATAATTTACAGCAGCATTTAAGTTGTTAAATAATTAATTTTATGAAGTTTTAAGTATTAGTTTGTAGTGAGTTTTGCCTACTAGTAAAGGTTTTCAAGTTTATGCCCAAAAAGAGTTTCTAAAGCCTTTTTAAAATAAAATCAGCTTTATTATTTATTTAAGAATGCTGATTTTTTTTATGTATGTAGTAACATTGAATTGTTGTTGGAAGTACTAATTGATACTACTTTATTGTTGGTAGGTTTCAAGCATAATTAAAGCCAGTCAAACTTTTGACTGTTGATTTTGTGTAATCAAGGTACATACACTTTGACCTTGACTTTAGTAGTTTCAAAGAATATATATTTTATTGAGCATGAGGAGTAAGGAGAGGCTTATGCCTTGTAATTGTTTGAGTACATGTTGAGAACTTAGAAAGGAGATTAGGAATGGAACTTTTGAGTTATTCCTATATTTGAAAAACATGTGATTGATGTTAATTGCTTTTGAGCATGATTAAAGTTATTCTTGAAGCTAGGGCTTGCCCGAGAATATTTTATTGAGCATGGTCTCATTTGAGGATATATATTTTATTGAGCAAGGTCTCATTATAAGTTATATATTATTGAGCATGGTCTCATTAGAAGTATATATATTTATTGAGCAAGGTCTCATGAGAAGTTATATTTTGTTGAGCAAGGTCTCACAAGTTAAAGTTATTGAGTAAGGTATCACAAGTAGTTTAATCATTGAGCAAGGAGTCAATTGATTGGATCATGGATCCTTAAGAAAGTAAGAAAAAGGACTCATGGAGTCATTAAAGTAATAAGATGAGCAAGGTCTCAAAGAATTTAGAATTGAGTTAATTATGGTGTTTGTTGCATTCACTTGTTAAAGAAAGATAAGAAATTAATTTATTTGCTAGATGTATTATTGTGATGTGTCTCACATAATGGGCTTTGGCAATAAAACTCTTGGGATGGATCCCCATGAGTATTGAACATAAGGGGGGAGTTGTGTGAAACTATACTCCTGCATATAGCTTAGCATGACGATGTTAATGCTTTTATTTTATCAAGCAAGTTTATGGAATTCCAATTATCAAGATCTTTGAGTGGACTAGGTGTCACTCGTATTCTTTATCTCTGAGATGTTGAGTCTAGAGGCTCACTCTCACCCTCGTTCATTACTAACAAGCTTAAAATTCTCGAGTCAAGTTATTTAAAGTTCATGGAACTTTAGTAAGAGGTGTGGGATCTCTTACACCAGGAATAGTAGCCCGTATGACTCCAAGAGGAGGACGGTGCCCGTTCATTGCCAAATAATAATAAAAGAAGGTATTTAGTAAGTTCAGTTATGTGCTTGTCGCATGTAGAGTCGTAACAAGAGCAAGCCGAAGTGATTGAGGATTGCATGCATTATTATTCGCATTAGTTAGTTGTGTTATGTACTCAGCGTTGCTGATGTATGTGTTTCTTTGTTTCTTTTGGTTGTTGTTTTTCCTCAACAACCCTGTGATGATCCATTTGGTGAGCAGAGTTTAGAGAAGAAGTTGCAGGTACAAGTTCTTGATGTGCATGGAAATCATAAGCATCCGGATGGGAGTTTTAGTACACGAGTACTTTATTATTTAAGCTATCTTGAATTTTATGTTGACTTTACTTGACCAATGGGGTCAAGGTTTGATCTTGAAGATGGGACTAGTATGGGATAGTCTCGGAGTTTGTAATTCATTTACATACTTTCTTATTTCCGTTGTATTAAAGTATTTTCAGTTTATTTTAAAAGACTTCCGCTGTATTATCTGATTAGCCTTACGTATTATCATGCGTCGCATAACAACTCCCGCAATTTCTCCTAGTTTATAAAAGGAGGAGTCGTGGGGGTATTACAGGTGCGTTTTAAGCTTTGGCCAAGATTGAATCTTTCCTTTTCCATCCCTCCTTCTTTGTGCTTGAACACCATCCAACCAAGTCGCGGCGTGTTTGGTTAGCTTCAATTTAGCAATTGAAAATTGCTTTTCATTCGGCGTCTCTCTATAGTCAAAGAACCTTTCAATGGATCTCTCCCACTCCATGTATAACTCAGGGTCTAAAGTGCCATCAGAGTCATTGATGTCAATCTTCATCCCTCGATCACTCGCACCCCCATCGTTCTTCCTCTCCTTATCTTTGCTTAGCACGCTTACAGTTAACGTGGCCAAGACTTGTTGCATGGCCGCAAGTTGCTGCTGGAGCGATTCATTAATCCTCTCTTGGTTGTTGTCCCCCATGATGGTAAGTATCAACCACCAAGAACCACCAAGATCCACCAAGAAACACCAAGAAACACCAAGAACCCCTCGAACGTTGCTCGTAAAAACTGCTCGAACACTCCTTGTACTTATAGGCACCTTCTTGGACCAAAATCACCACCCTTTGCATGTCCAATCACCCCAAAGTCACGCCTTTGCTCTGGTACCAATTGATGTGTAACGTAGAG
This sequence comes from Beta vulgaris subsp. vulgaris, assembly GCF_026745355.1. Taxonomy (NCBI): domain Eukaryota; kingdom Viridiplantae; phylum Streptophyta; class Magnoliopsida; order Caryophyllales; family Amaranthaceae; genus Beta; species Beta vulgaris. The sequence continues at coordinate 28,869,134 of NC_079209.1, forward strand.
AAGTGATCTCACACTTTACAACTCGAAAGATAAAGAATCAAAGAAGAATACTCTATTCTTTGAAACGTTTAGTTAAGATTTAAGAACTTGCTTCTTGACTCTAAACTAAGGCTTGAAAATCTGTTAGTATTGGAATACTCACAACACTCACAAACTCTTCGAAGATTTACTTGGAACTCACAAGAAATCAATCGGAACTTAATCAAACAAGCAAACAACCATTCGCCAATTTGATGAACAAACTTTTCTTTAAACTCATGATATTATTTCGTGTCCTCAAAAATGTACAAACTAAGCTATTTATAGGCAAATAACATAACCCTAATTAGGCTTAGAACACGTCTCTAAGTCCTAGACTCCTAACACCATTGAGTCACGTAAAATCCACCGTTTTAAGAACGTAGGCAAAACCATGACTCCTAAGACTCCAAGTAAACAAAGACTCTAAAGACTCCTAATCCAACATGGATTAGTATTCTCCTAACAGAATTAGAGACTAAGTATTACCTTCTCCTAACAGAACTAGGAGACTAATACTTCAAATTTCCACGTCGACCTTTTACCATAGCACAGTGGTTAGCACTGTATGTTCGACAGTGGTTGGCACTGTATTGTGACCACCATGCACGCCCTTGTAGCTTCCAAACTCGGACCATGCGCTTCACTAAACCTTCCTTGGCTGTCTCCCACACCTTTAGCAAGCAACACCTCATGATCACCATTTGATGAGCTACTAGCACCCTCATCAAATTGGTTAAACTACAACGCCTAATAAATTCAGGCGAAAAACACTAAGTAGAACAAGATGTGGAATAATTAATCTATTAAATAAAGCTAAATATTCTCATTTACATCATAAACTTCTAGAATAAAATTTTATAACACATCTGAGGATAATCCAGGCAGGACAATCAAAGGAAAAACACAAAGATGATTACTTCTATGAGTTCCTGTTAAAACTGGAGATGAACAAACTCGTCAATAGTACATACTTTAGATCTAAGAACTAAAATATAACCCAGAAGGGGGTTGGCTAGGCTAGGCTAAGGCTGTGCTAGAAAGTAAGCTGCAAGTTGTGTTTGTTGTCTTTCGCTTGATCCTCTCACTTGTATTTATACACCAATAGGATACGTAACCGCCATGTATCTTGGAGGGAAATGATTTGAATCATCTTTGATTCAAATCATAACTGCTTTTCTGGCGCTGAAGTATGCACATTTTTAATCCCCACATAGCTTGTATCGTGATCATGTTGTTAACTGCCCATGGTCCTTAACTTGTGTTGACCTTCTTTTATAAGCTTCATAACATGATTAGGTATGTATATTGAAATAAATCATAAATCCTTTGAAGCCTAATACAATGTTGATATGAATGTGAATGTACTTTAGTCGAGTTTTACGAAAATCTAAGAATCTTGAAAGAAAGACTGGATCTTTAGTGTTTTCTTTAAGTATTAAGGATAGAACAATTCGATCAAACACAAAGTAATTCACGAATTGGGTCTTGATTCACTCTCAAACAAAAGTAATTAAGTAATCAATCTTAAATCTCAAACACAAAGTAATTGATTCAAGGTTTGGAAATCACAAAGAAGTCCGAAAATTTTCACAAAGAAAATTAAACTCTAATCTCATCCATCTGTTAATCTATTATGGCCGAAAATCCCATATATATAGTACAAGATTTCCTAAACCTATTATGACTAGTAAATCTTAAAGATAACAACTAATAAACTTATCTATCTTTATCTTAAGGATAAAGACAAATAATAACCTATACTTATCACAAGCCTATTCCTAATATAATTAGTAAAATAAGACTCCTACTTAGACTCAATGATAAGGAATTAGACTCCTAAGTATAATAGGATTCCTTTATCACTTAAATACTTAATTAAAATAAAACTCCTAATTTACATAGAATCCTAACAGAACTAGAACTCTATATAACGACTTCTCTTTCATATCAAACTCCCCTTCTTGAAAAAACTTGTCCTCAAGTTTTGTCATAGCCAAGCAATCATCCATGCGCGAAATCCATGATCCATTAAAACAAGATCACGACTGGCAAACAATAGGAGAGTACACGAGATTGTGTGACTTGGATTACCAATATTTACCGTAGGACAACAAAAATCCGTTTGAATAGCGGCATATGGTGGTACCCAACACGTCTTTGGCGCCTTGGGCGTACCCGGGGCATCAATAGGTGTACATGGGGCAGCAACGAGCAGACCTTTAGTGGTGGTAAAAACCAAAGGTGCAATTGGTAAATCTTCTTGAATGTCAAAGGATGGATCTTGGGGAGTGGGACAATTCAAAGATTCAAGCTGTAAGGTAAGTTGAGCCGAAGAAGGAACTATAGGAACCGAATCCTCCAAAGATACCTTCTCTTCTTCAAGCAATTGTGCAAAGAACAAGGCATATTCTTCCTTAGATACGTATTCTTCATTGGGGCATTGATGTATCTTTATTGTTTCTTCATGTTGTTTCTCTTGAAGTTGAACCAAATCATTCAAATCTTGAAGTGTCTCCATGAGTGTAGCCTAGTTTTCTTTTTCCTTTTGTTGCCTCTCAAGTTCCTTTTTTCTTGTTTCGGTTCTTTGGACATGCCTTCGAATAGCCAATTCATTTTCATAAATGCCTATTTCCGTCTTTGTTAGCTTAGAATAAGTCAAGAGATCTACTAAAATATCAATAGACTCTTCAAGACTAAGTTTATTAATGGATTTAATAATTCTATACCAATCATCCATAATTTTGTGTCAAAATAGTCCATCAAAAACTGTCCAGAATACCCATGCAACTTAAAGATCGAAAATTCAAGAAATATAACTCCAAATTCAATGAAATTTTGTAAGGATCTATTACTATATGTTTTTAGCACTCGACCAAAATTTCACTCAAAAATTCCAAGTATATCAACCACAACGACCAATTTATCCCAACCGTGCCAGATTCAATCGAAAACAGACCAATGAACAAAAACTGTCCTGAAACTGGAAACTGTTTGAATATGGACGAACAACCTGCAAGTTTTTTGATTTTTTTTTTCGACCAGCTCTGATACCACTTTGATATGAATGTGAATGTACTTTAGTCGAGTTTTACGAAAATCTAAGAATCTTGAAAGAAAGACTGGATCTTTAGTGTTTTCTTTAAGTATTAAGGATAGAACAATTCGATCAAACACAAAGTAATTCACGAATTGGGTCTTGATTCACTCTCAAACACAAAGTAATTAAGTAATCAATCTTAAATCTCAAACACAAAGTAATTGATTCAAGGTTTGGAAATCACAAAGAAGTCCGAAAATTTTCACAAAGAAAATTAAACTCTAATCTCATCCATCTGTTAATCTATTATGGCCGAAAATCCCATATATATAGTACAAGATTTCCTAAACCTATTATGACTAGTAAATCTTAAAAATAACAACTAATAAACTTATCTATCTTTATCTTAAGGATAAAGACAAATAATAACCTATACTTATCACAAGCTTATTCCTAATATAATTAGTAAAATAAGACTCCTACTTAGACTCAATGATAAGGAATTAGACTCCTAAGTATAATAGGATTCCTTTATCACTTAAATACTTAATTAAAATAAAACTCCTAATTTACATAGAATCCTAACAGAACTAGAACTCTATATAACGACTTCTCTTTCATATCAAATGTAGCATATTATAAATATTTATTCATCATCTAAAAATGATAGTAACATATTTCCGTTTTGTTTTATTTTGTTTTGTTTCTCATTTATTTATCCCGTTCCCAAAAGAAAACATAGCCTTAGGCATTTCTCATCGAGCCTCCCTACTGATCGGTGTAACAAAGACAGAGAAAGACGGACACATCACAGACAGAGAGTGCGCGAGTAAATTAGGAAGGTAAACACCCTAAACGATGTCGTCAATGGAGGAGGAATCGCGAAACTGGCATGACATGCCTCGCGATGTTACACTGATGATTTTGATGAAATTAGAGGCCGTAGAAATCCTCGGAACCGCACAATTTGTTTGTAAATTGTGGTATAATATTTGCAAAGACCCATCAATGTGGCGCACTGTTGTGATGCACAATCTGAATGAGCCTGAAATGGCTGAAAAACACGAGCAAATGTTGTGCAGTGCTGTTGATCGTAGCTCTGGTGGTTTATACAATGTCGACATTGAGGGTTTTGGTCGGGATGAACTTATCACCTACATAATACAGCGGTAACTTTTGATTTCTTTTTCTTTTCTCTATAAATAGGGGGTTTTCATTGCAAATTGTGTTGTTTATGTATGATTTTGACTGTGTTCTTCGATTTCGGTTGTTTATCGTATGAAATGATTGTTAATTTCTGATGCTTGGTTTGTATAAAGGTTCGTGACCTTGTTTATCGTATGCTTATTTTTGTATAAAGAGTAAAATGCAGTGGATTTTGGAGGTTTTCATTGCAAATCATGTTGGTTATATATGGTTTTGCAGTGTTTTTCGGTTTCGGTTGTTTATGGTATGAAATGATTGTTAATTTGTGATGCGGTGTGTTTATGCTTATTTTTGTATCAAGAGTTTAATGCAGTGGATTTTGGAGATTTTTTTGTTTTTGTTTTGTGTGTGATATACAATCAATTTGAATTTCTATGGTTAGTTTGGTAATGAGAAGATACCATCATACCAACACTTAAGTTTATCTATTGTCAAATTTTATCTTGTTGTGTGTTTAGTTTTGTTTGCGTAATTGACACGTTTCGGGTTTCTTGTCACTATTATTAGTCCTCCCAAGTAGAACGAAAACAAAGAATTGTAAGGGGAACCGGGTTGGGAGGATCGAATCTTCGCTTCTACCTTGCTACAGTTCGTGGCATTTGTGCTCTAGCTTGTGCGTAGATGCTGGTTTTACTGGTTCTGGAGTTTGCGAATCTAACGACACCTTATTTAGGTTAAAGTTGAGAAAGGATCTTATGTTTTCCTGTTCCTCTTTAGCTCTAAACTCACAGATTTAGTTAACTGCTTTTGTTTGAACTGTGTGTTTAACATGTTTGCCCTTTCTCATTTCTTCATTCTTCGTTAATTATACTAACCTAACCAGAAATGAATTAACTCTTTTTCCTCTCCTCTCTTCTTCATTATTGCCACTAGACTAATCATATTTATTTGTCTATTCCTCTGCTCCTGCATCTTTCCTCATCTTATGCTAACTAGTCTGTTTCTTTATATCCTGAGGTAATGCCTTGGAATTGGATTAAGTTATGAAGAAAAGCGTATAAGCTGGATTCTTTGTTTGTACCTTTATGCTCTCAGGATAAATGATAATGAAAAATATTCAAATGCTTTTTGCAAGGACAATGCACACACACGGACACTTACACGAAAAGAGATACTATTGAGAGACAGGACAGATATTATTTGTAATCTTGAATGTGATATGTATCATGTTTGTCTGTGTTGAATGTCTAAAGTGCATTGATGAACATGATTTATATTTTTTATGAATGAGGCCTAGCCAACTATAGGATTTTGATTTTTTCTTCACAGATGGTATGTGCAATATGGCTGTGCAAAACAACCTTCATTGTTAACCTTGTAACCATCACATTTGATTGCTTAATTATCCTAACTGCTAAGGTTAAATGGTTTAGGTCAACTAATGGTGATTAATTACGGAGTAAATGATGGTTCACCAATTGTTTATATTTCTAATATTTCGTCATTTAACTTGTTATGTTTGCTTTCATTTATTTTAAAGCTCAGTAATGGGAATTTTGACTATAATGAGTAATGGTGTGTTGTTCGATGTCCTTGGTTCGTAATCGTTAATTAGACTTAGAACTCCATTTGATTTGGTTAAAGTTGATGATTTGGGCATCTTTTAGTGGACTCGAACTTCTATCTTTTACTAGACTTGAATCACTCAGGTATAATGGGCTATATATATATCTTTAGAGAACGTATGTGTACTGTTTAGATAACTCTTTAGGGAGCCTGAACACAAAAACAAAAGCAATTGGTGTCCTATGTCCAGTGGCTACATCTTATGGGAAACTCTGTGTAGCCTCTTTGGAAGTGTTGATTGGTGGTCTGAGTAGGCTCTTGACAATATCATTGGCAGGGAATGTGTCTTAGATGTTGAGTAAGATGGCAACGGCTTCTCTGCTACTAGTCTCCTGTTATGCATTCTTGTTACGGGAATGTAAGATATAGGTTTAAAAGTGCTTTGAATCATACTAGTCGTACTACTGATCTTAGTTGTCTTGTCTCATTACAATCTAATTTGTTGACTATATATGCTGTCTGATTCACAGTCTTAGTTTATGTTGTATCTGACTTTAACACGTCATTGAACACAACCCCTTGCTGAGCATTGAAAGCTGTTTAAGAATATGAGAGGAAATTATGGTTCTTTCGTGCTGCTTTTACTTTGTTGGCTTCTTTCCATGGAAAAGTTGGATCAGTTAAATATGTTCTAAACATTGTATATGTGCGGCAGATCAAGTCAGCTCAAACACCTCCGTCTTGCATGCTGCTATTCAGTTTCGGCCGCTGCACTTATTGAAGCTTTTGAAAAGCTTCCTTTACTTGAGGAGCTTGAGCTTACTCTGTGCCCATTCACAGGAGAGCAAACCATAAAAATTATTCATTGTTGCCCCACCCTCAGAACTTTTAAATTGAATGAGCAAGGATCTAGAAATCCTACTTTGGCATGTGATGATGAGGCTATGGCCATTGCAGAAAGCATGCCTGAACTGCACCACCTTCAGCTAATTGGAAATAGCATGACAAATGATGGTCTGAAAGCAATTTTGGATAATTGTCCTCATCTTCAGTCCCTTGATCTTCGTGCATGTTTTAACGTGAACCTTGTTGGGAATTTGGCAAAGAGATGCTCTGAACAGATCAAGGATTTACGGCGTCCCTATGACTCGACTGATGACTACATGTATCTTACTACAGATTATGATAGTGATTTTGATGAAACCTATGCGGATGAATACGACGACATGGACTTTGTGTCTGATGATGACTACTATGAATTCTCAGATGATAATGAACTCCCTGACTATGCAGATATTTTCGATTGATCCCGTTCTCTTTGAAACAGCTCTTGTTGGAGGAAAAGCGTACAATGCAAGTCCTTTCATTTTCACTGGCACTTGGTTAAATTTTGCTTTCTCATGAATGCTTGTAACTTTGTGATTCTGTGAAAACTTGTTGAAACTCTATAACCTCCCCCCCCCCCCCCCCCGGCGTACTGTTATAGGGGGAAGGCAAGAGTATCAACAGGATCAAACACTGGAGCAAAAATGGTTTGATGGTAGATTAGTAGTACAACACATAATAATAAACTTGGGAAACCCTATTACCGTCTGTAGTAGATGTTATGACTGCTAGTTATGTGTTTGTAACAGTGAATATTATATATATAGACTATAGTTTATGCTTCTACGTAAAAAGAGTAATTATGAACTGTTATATGTCATGATGACCCATCTGAATCCTTTGTAGACTTTTATTAAAACAATTAATTCTCACAATTCGTAACTTTCTTTTTGGGTGATAAAACAATGAGCAAAAGATGAGCTTGAAAGATGCTGTTGTGCCTTTGGTGGTATACGTTGGATATACAGAAAAGACTTAAAACGAACTAGAGACTATCTAGCTTTTGTGCAATCATATTAAGGATTAATTAACCATACAAGCAGTAAGTGTAAGGAACAATAACGTCTTTTGAAGGAAGCTCATTTGTAATACTCCAGCCCCTTCTAAATGTCTTTCTATTGATCGCCTGGCAATTCATGGTAGATTATCTATTTTGAACAGATTGTCTATTTGGCAATTCTAGCTCATTTTGTTACACTTAAATACTATATTTTGGTAATTCATTTCCAAAAAGAAGTTGATGTTTTTGGGATCAAATGGAGCATGCTACTAGCATTATACTGGACTCCGATAAAAATTAATGTTCATTCGATTGAAATCGCCAAATGTGAGTACAAAGGATTCAACACAATGACACCTCAAAAACAAAAAAAAAAAAAAAAAAAAAACACACCATGGAGAAAGTCCTTAACATTGCATTTCGATAGCAGCTTTGCTTACAATCATGTGATGGTGTTTAACCCCATATTTGGGGTGTTTTTGTGGGACTTCCATTCTCATGGAGAATCATGTGGGAGCTCAATGGTTGGAGCTCCCACCTCCCAACTTCATGGTTGGGAGTTCAATTCTCATCAACCCCATATTTGGGGTGTTTGTGTGGATTTATGCTTCTGGGTATAAATACCCAGTTTTCATTCTTTGCATTTTTCTTAGGCCAGTAAATTACTGAATTTGTGTTATAATAAGATTATTGAGGTTATAATAAGATTATTGAGGTTCAGGTATTGTGGATATGTTAATTACATTTCAACTTTGTTTTGTTTTATATTAATTTACGGACAGAGGTTTAAGTCGTTGATACACTTTGGAATTGAGTATGCGATACGAATTAAGAACAAGAGTATAATAAGTTTTGAAAGATATAAGTTTGTGTTATTGAGAAAATGAGCATTATGATTTAGCTATTATTTTATGGGGAAAGTAAACAACATTTATGGAACGAGATGCTCAATATGTGTTATGGAGCATGTATTGTTCCTTTGAGTAGTCATGATCCAAAAGTTATTGAGGTTAAGTTTTGGAAATTCCCAATTCGAAGTACCGAGCAGGAAGTTATGTTCATTTTAAGTTCAGTATTTTTGCTGTAATTATTTTGACAAAAGTTCCAAATGTTCAAGTTAACTCAACCCTTTTGGTAAAGTTTAAATGAGCACACTAAGTGCCTATACGACTTTTACAAGCAGTAAAGAATTGATTATTTCCTTATATCTTTCCACGTAACTAATATGTGAAATTGTTGACGTAAAACAAAAGATTTCAAAAGAAGATTCAAGTCTTGCAATGATTAGTAACACAATAGTAGTTGCGATTCTTTTTCCTCTCCATGGATAAATATGTGTTTTTCGGAACACGTGTGGTATTGATAAACTGTGCATTTAAACTATTTATGTAAATAAACTATGGATACAAGTGGATAAAGGTTGATACCAAATAAGGTACGGTATGAACAAAAACCCTTGGAGGATGGGTGATCTCCTTCCGAACCCTCGCTGGGTGGGTGAAGTCCAGCAAATAATAAAAATGGGACATGTCCATGTTAAGGCTTGCAAGCATAAATATTTAAACGGTGGGGTGACGACCTCCATTAGCTTAGAGACAATCGGCACCTTGTATAGGGATCCCCTCTCTATTCGTGTTCGCTTTACCCAAATAAATTAAATGATGTAGACCCAAAGGGTTTTGAATGATCTAAGTGGTGATCTTCATGATAAAAATTCTTACTTTTGCGATTGTGCAAGGATAGTAATCCTGAAACTTTAAGCAAGCACCTTACTTGTGAAGCATACTGAACTCTAGCATGAATTGTATATGAATGGTCTTAAGCCACCGAAAATGAGGTTGGGATGAGCTTATGTATTCAATGGTTGTTGAAATTTGTCCTTATGGCAAGGAACTTATTATCTGTAGTATATGTATGAGTACTCTTTATCGGACTTTGTAGTTAAGGGTTGTTGGTGTCGTAATAAAAACATTTCTAACTGTTTCATTTTAAGCATTTTTGAAGTTTGGGATTGTTCCACTTGAAGAGTAATAAACCGCACAACTATATTTTAAGCCACTAAAATGAATTTCTGGTTGGACAGTGTGTGTACTCAGTTTTTCTGATTTTGTTCTTGGAACCTGTCCTGGTTGGGGCAGGGTTCATTGTTAGTGATTTTGCAGGGTTAATGTCGAGGACTTGGAATATGATTATTGATCAAGAAGAAGATTTTTATGTTATGAAATGGCCGGTTGGGGTTAAAGTTAGATGCTTTGTTTGGAAGTATTCGTAATCTGTTATTTGATTTTCAAGTTGTTATGTTGTGGTCCCCTGACCCACAGATCCAAGATCGTTTCTATAGGTTTTGTTTCCGATGTGAATAAATGTAAATTCGAGGTTTGTTAAGTGTTGATTGTGTTTTGTGTAACTTAAGTGTGATTAGTTAGTAGCTCGGAAATGCGGGCTGTTACATGAATAGTTTTATGTCTTCCTAGTTAGTTTAGCATAAGTTGTACCCTATATATAGGGGCCGTGACTTTCAATAATACATAGTTTTAGTTTTGTCTTTTATACATCTTCTTGATTGTTTGCTTGAGAGCTTAACAAATCAAACCATTAATAATTATTCAGGAGTGTTGAATTTTTAGTGTTTAACATCTTAATTTCAGGAGTGATTAAAAGAGTGTTTAGATTCTTTTATTCAAGTTTCGGGAGTGATCTTGAATAGAGAAATATCCCTAGTGTCGACTTTATTACTTGTTGTTCGAAGTTCTTGATGTTTTCTTCAAGATACATATTCATAGCTTGATTATTAGCCTTCTTGGTTTAGTAATCATATCACCGAGCACCCCCAGCACAAGACGGACACCGCAAACACGAAGAGTAGTGTCGGAAATTGAAGGGGGCAAGGGGAGGTGGGGCTGTAGAATTCGCAAGGTGGGGGATGGTTGAGGGTGGTGGGGTGGGGGGTCTACATGGATGGGGTTAAGGGGGGGGGGGATAGGTGGCTGTGTGGGAAGAGAAAAAAATAAACATCCCGAAAATTCAAGAAACTAACCGGAAATTCAAGAGAAATAATAATGGTAGCTGATGGGAGGAGAGACAAAAAATTTTGAGGTTAAGATAATCACTCTAATTAGTGATTAAATATGAAATGGGTTAAGTTAATCACCTTAATTAGTGATTAATCAAAGTTTTAAGATAATCACTCTAATTAGTGATTAAATATGATGAAAGGTTAAGCTAATTACTCTAATTGGTAATTAACCAAGGTTTAAGATAATCATCCTAATTAGTGATTAAATATGATGAAAATAATCACCTTAATTAGTGATTAATGTGAGCTGAAATAATCACCTTAATTAGTGATAAGATTATGATCTTTTAAGAGACGTCTTTTTGAAAAAGAGGTTTGCTTCCTAATTGAAGGCTTTTGGATGAATGAGAAATAATCTTAGGGGCCATTTGGTTAGTTGAGTGGAAAGGGAACAGATTTGAGAAAGGGTTACAAGGAGAATGGAAAGGTTTACCCTTCGATTTTCAAAGTTGTTTGTTTAGATATTATCAAAGGAAACCCTAGTATTTCCCACCACCATAACTTTTCCCCTAAAACTACCACCACCCATGTAATATATTCATCCTCCTCCACCTTCCCCTCCCCCCGCCGCCGCTCTTCCCTTTCCCTGTCGCTGGCGCGCCGTCCCTTACCCTCCTCCTCCGTCGCCCCTTCCCTTCACGACCACTCAGGTGGGATGAGGTTTGTTTTGGGTAGTGCCATGGTGATTCCGTGGGGTGTGTTTGTTTCCGGCGGTGCCTTTGGTGGTTTTGGGTGTGGGTCGATGATGGTGGGGTTGGGGTTTTAGGTGGTTTCAGGTGTAGATGATGTTGATGGTGGTGGTTTCGGGTTGATGGTGGCAGTTTTATGTGGTGGAGTGGTGGTTTCCGGTGGAGGGGTTATAGGGTGGTGGTTTTGGTGGCAAAGTGGTTGTGGTAAAAGGTGATGGTCAAGGATTTTCCATTCCCCCGTTTCTAAGTGGAGAGGGTAGTGGGAAATCAAAATAGAGGGATTTGGGGTAATGGAGGGGAAAAGAGGGGAAACAAAACCCCCAATCCAAAAAAGTTTTAAGGGAATGGAATCAACTAATTCCCTTTTCCCTTTCTTGTAACCCCCTAACCAAACGCCCCCTATTATTATTTGAAGATTATTAAGTTATTTTTAGCAAGATGATCAATTTGAGATGGAATTCGGAGATTTTTGTTTGGCTAATTGGAATTTGGCCATTTAAAGTGAGACACGTGAAACGACCAAAAATCATTTCGGAAATCACAATTACCAAGATAACTATGTTAAATTATATGATTAATCCATATGAAGATGGAGAACAAATTTAAAATGTAAGATGGATCATCATACAATTTAACTTAGTTAGATTTACAATTTTTCCTCTTAATTGAGATTGGGTCATTTGATTCATATACTATGATATATTGGTCGAACATGCAATATTTGTAACATTGGTTTCTCATTTTATTCAAAAGGAATTGTGGAATTATTTATGTTAATTATGCATAAACATCTCCATGTTTTTTCATTAATTCAATGATGTAATAACTATTTACAAGAAGTTATTATTACAACAAGATGTATAAAATCTATGATCTATACAAAATCTTCAATTTTGATCTTCACCATGAGGCTCCTTGATCTTCATCTCCTTGTATGGGCTTTGGAATTCATGTTTATTTGTAAACTTGTGAAAATTAGAGATTAATTAACCTCTTTGAGTTTGATTGCTTTTTATGACAATTTTGATTGATTTTTGTTTACATGATAAAATGATTCATTTTTAGAGGAACTTTAAAATTCTATGATTTTCAATTAAAATTTTCGTGGGAAAAGAAAACAATTTTTTTATGAAACTTGAGTTCATCACTTTATTTCATTTTCTAGATGGCACTTTTGTTCTTGTACTGACTTTGCACAAAGCGTTAAATTGAGAATGTTATATACTTCCTCCGTTTCTAAATAAGCGCAACATTTTTTGTTTTCACGTTTGCCAATGCATTATTTTAACCATTAATATCTTCAATTATCAATACATAAACATTATAAAAAGTTGATATTGAAAAAATTCTCATTCAGACGAATCTAACAAGATCCCACATGACTATGTTTTTCCTAAAATGTAAATCACCAAAGCTAATTAAAGTTTAAACTATGAATATAATAGTAAACACTATGTAAATGTTGCACTTATTTAGAAACAGAGGAAGTATATATGGATAGGTCATTGATTTTTTTATGTTGTGTCAAAATTTCAAAAACCTTTAGTGACCTCTCGAATGATGGTGAATGTTATGCTAAAAACCGGTCAAACCAAGACTTTTATTCAATTTGTTCTTTGAAATCTAACTTATTGAACTTATCTTAACATGAATTTTGGTATGGACATTCTAGACACATTGAAAGACTAGACTGAAAATTGGCATTTAAATTGGACATTTTTGAGACCATATTTTGTTTATTTTCTTAACTGAAGAGAAAATCAGTATTCTGTAATTTAGTGATTTATATGAACATTTTTGCAAAAATGATATCAAATTGCATAAAATTCATATGAACATGATTTTTTTTATTTTTGGAAACCCACTGATGTTTTATGTAAAACTTGTGTTTTTACTTTTATCTGAATGATTTTTATTTTGAACTTTATTGATATAACAAACTTAGGTGGGACTGGACAAAATCAGTTTTACACAACAAAGTTGTATAATTTTTAATTATTTGTAGAAAATTATTCTTTTAGAAATTCCAAAGCCCAATTGCTAGAAACATATTGAACTTTATAGGAAAAATATTAAATCCTAAAAGAGATTTATATGATACAGACCAAAAATGAAATAAAGCACGAAATTAAAACTGATTATAATTACATCATCACATTTTCTTTTTTTTATAGAGATGTTTATGCACAATTTTACTTGAATTTTTTTATGAAAACACATTTTTTGGTGATGAATAACAACTTAATTAAGAAAAATCACATAGTCATGTTGTTTCCTAAGAGTCTCCCCATTAGGGTTTTAAGGTTGGAAACCTATTAAGACTTCCTCATACCCAATTCACTCCAAAAATTAAAAAAATCGTACGAAGAAACAAGGAGAAATTTAGTAGATGATTGAGAAGATAATCAAAAAAAAAAAAAAAAAAAAACCTTGAACTTTACCTTGCTAGCTCAATGATGCACTTCCCTTTTGCAAATTTTTCTACCTTTTTTGTGATTTTCTTAATTTCAAAGTGAGTTTCTAAATTTACATAATTAATAACTTAAACTCTTTTTTTTGTATTTTTTTTCTTTTGATGAACTTATTTACTTACTAATTACTTTCCTAACTTTTACTCTTTTTTTTTTGAATGAGACTTTTTAGAGGAAGGAAGGGGAGAAGATGAGAGTAGTATTGAGAGAAGTTGTGAAATTAAGTTCGTTTTAGCTCAGCTTGGTTTTGAAATAAAAGAAGGAGGGTATTTATAGAGAAATGAGGGAGATGAACAAGGGTTTCAAAGAAATAGAAACTCATATTATTTAACCCAAAAAATCTGATTTTGCTCATCCTTAATCATCCTAATGGCATCACTCTAATGACCTCACCCTAATGCCATCATCATATCTCTTTGGAAACACAAATATCCTTATTCTTTTTTATTTTTCTCCTAAATAAGGCAAAATCATATTTTCAGAAAAATATTCCTATTCTTTACACCCTAATACATAAAAAATGCATCGAAAAACGTGCAAAATAAAACTGATCATAACATTGCGCCAAATGCAGGAGCCTACGCTATGCATGGCGTCGTGCGCTAGGCGCAAGGCTTTGTGTCTGGCGCGGGGAACTGATGTTTGCTAGGCGCACAATCATGTGTCTAGCTCATGATCGTGTGCCTGGTGCACACTCGAAATTTCCGGAAAAAAATCCGGATTCTCTCCTCTTGCACATGGGATTTGATTCTTACTCTCACTGCTTTTCATGATTCTCATTCTCTAACTAATGGATAAAAGGATGTGATTAGTGGATAAAGAATACTCCCTCTGTTTTTTTTATCGTTCTCACTTAGAGCATGAGCAATGGGGTTGGTTTTGGTTGGTCTAGCAAAAAGTAAAGCTAGCTTTACTTAGCTTTACCATTGGAGCAATTGGCCCTTGGAGTTGGTTGGTCTGGAATTCTAGACCAACCATGCCTTGGATGGTGTGCATAATAACAAATGGGGTGTTGCCATATGTATCAATATTGCTTTATTGTTGCTGTTTCTTTTTTTTTTACAAGATTGTTTTTTTGTTTTAAAGTAAATAAAATCAGCTTATATTTTTTTTAAAAAAATTACATTACAACTATAAAAAAATTATCTATAAATTGAGCCTAAATTTGATATATTTTATCATATTTTTTCACAACCTACTTTTCTTTCTAATAACTTTCTCCGACCTAAAATTATTCAAAATGTATATAAATTAATTAATATATCACTAATTAAAACATGAATAAAAATTATCTACTCTATATCAGAATAAGAACATTTTCAATAGGAAAGAGAGTATATGATGGAGTATACCAAAAGTAAGAGAGAGAATTAGAAAAGCCAAGTAGAACTAGTCTAGCCATTGTGAGAAAAAAAATGAGTTGGTGGGAAGTTAGTGGGATGTGAGGTGTAAGGAGGAGGAAAGGAGAGAGAATGGAAAAACTACAAAGACCAACAAAAACCCACCCACCCACCCATTGTAGATGCTCTTAGAATCTTGACACTATTCATACTAGAGAGAATCTTTTCAATTTTTCTCCATTTACTCCCTCCATCCCAAAATGTAGTTCCCATTTTCCTTTTTTCACGGTAATTTATGCAAGTAGAATCTAAGAGGGATAGTAAAGATTTTTTGTTTATTTAAATAAATGTTGTATGGGAAAAGATGATTTTAGGAGAGAGAATCAAAAATAATTGGTGAAAGAATATTAATTATAACTTTTTTGGTTGAATAAACAAAGGAAAAAACAAAATTCAAGAAGCAAATAAATGATGGGACACGGTTTTTCTAGACAAATTACGGAAAAATGTGGAACTAAATATGAAAATGGGAACTATATTTTGGGACACTCAAAAAGGAAATGGGAACTATATTTTGGGACGGAGGGAGTATAAGAAAAAATATAGTCATGTGAGGTTTTGTTTGATTTGTCTCAATTAGTACATTACTAATATTCAATCGTTATAATTTTTACTAATATATAATGAAAGATATTTAAGTTTAAAAATGTGTAGTGGGATGTGTGCACAGAAAAAAGTGACAAAGATAAAAAAACAGAGGGAGTATATTCTTATTCTTTATTCAATGAACATTTACTTGACCATCAAGAAAACTGATTCCCGTTAGTTTGGAAAGATAGAAAGATAAAAAAAAACAGAGGGAGTATACTCTTATTCTTTATTCAATGAACATTTACTTGACCATCAAGAAAACTGATTCCCGTTAGTTTGGAAAGACGACTAAAATTCTGGCGCGCAATCGCGACTCGTTTTTCAGATTTTCGAAAAACTAACTGTAATAACTAACGAACATTTGTCAGATTATTAAAGACGAACATGATTCGTCAACAAATCATTTTATTAAAATTGGTGGTGGTAGTCGTTGACTATGATTTTCGAAAAATTAAATTTCTAAACAGTGATAGTGTGACGAACACGTAGAAAAACCACACAACAGAATGAAACTCTCGTTTTGAGACGTAACATGCATTTGACGGGGCCCTCACTCCCTATGATGGTTTTCGTTATTTTTATTTCTTTTTAAAATCTTTATTTAATTTATCCGAAAAAGAGATTCAAAATTTGGTGTCCACAGCAGCACATCTCGCTAAAAACCCTTTCCACTAAAAATTTATATCATGAGTCATATTGTCCTCTTCGTGATGAACTGAGTACACACTACTATGTGCCTTTCTCAGAATCCTTTTTTTTTCTAGTTATAAATCATCGGTACTCTCAATTTCCCATTTATTTGTATGCTTCCGCAACCATATGCTTTGACATTCGTTGTCTCGTTTTCTCTATTGACCTCAGTTCCTTGATAAACCTAGCTTGCACTTACTTAATTCAAATTTCCTGAAAAGGAATGTTTTAATCGCAATATTTATTTCTTCTTCCAAATATCCTTTTTTTAATCACATCTAACTCTATTTGCCTTAGTTCTTATATAATTTTTCTCGTACCGAAATGAGGGAATCAACCTTCTGACGAGATATCATGTTCTAAGCATTTGCTATCTTAGCGGCCTTTCTCGAAAATTACTAAATGTCTACATCATAACCGTTGAGCAATTTTAGTTACCTTCATTGTCTCACTTTCATCTCTGTCTAATTAAAGATATACCTCAAGTTTTGATGATATGGATAAACCTTTTAGGTTACACTACTACAAATATGGGCAAAGTGACCACCCATAAGAGACCACTTTAATGACATAAGTGATTATTTAGCAAAAAACACCTAATTTCTTAAACAAGAGGTCTCTCATATTATGATAAAAATATCTCCTTTCTAGACATGTGGTCTTTTTGCACATCCTTAAAATCACAAATATTAAAGAAACCACTTATTTTTGTTAAGTGGTTATTTTGATTTTATATCATTTATTTTAGAGAAAATATGGATTCCTAAAATATATATTAGTGGGCATAGTGATGAATTGTAAATTGAAGAGGAAAAAAACGCCTGGATTTTTTAAACAAGAAAGTGAAGAAAAACTTATTCTAATTTTAAAAAAACCCTAATTAAAGGAAGACTTCATTTCTTCCTTAGTTATCACGATTCACATCTCATTCTTCTTCCTAGAGCAGTGATAGCACAATAGAACCGCCAGATTTGGCATGTGAATCCACCCAAATTTCTTCGCCCACTACCGTCGCCAGTACTCGGAATTCGCTGCCAATATTCCTTGCCGGTCTACTCGTCTTCGCAAGCCATTTATCCCGTTGGTATACTCTGTTCCTTTCCCAGCCTACCACCACCACATTATCGCCGACGACCGAATTATTACGGTAAGTGTAGATTAATTCATCTCGCATTCATTTATTTGTTTGTTATGCTTAGTTTGGATATGTATATTCATTTGAAATTGGACATTAAGGTACTATCAATTTAAGAAAAAGAGATACACGCTCGTAATGCCAGGTTTGCATTTGTTTTGGTGGTGGTAAAATTTTTTGGTATATCTAACCACCTCTTCGAAATTGAATTTCATTTTGAAACTGTTGATTTTTAAAGTAGATGTTGATTTTGGATTGTTTGTTGTTATTGTGTGTTTGTGTTTGTTTGAGTTTTAATAGATATGTTCTTTGTCTCTTGAATGGAATAGAAATTGAAGTAGTGATTAATTATGTCAAAATGGATAGCTTAGAAATTCATTAAGAAAAAGAGATCAGAATATGTGACCTCATCAACATTAACTCTGAAAACTAAAATTTTGGTGTTATTTTCAACACTCAGTTCTATCAATTTAAGATTTTGTTCACTATTTTTAAGTAAAGGACCTCCATAGTTGAGATTGATTGATGATGGAGTGCAATTTGATTGCTTGACTATCTCTTCCATTAACACGGGTACTATCTAATTTTGTAATTCTACTTCTATAACACCTGAGCATGTTCCCCCTACTTCCAGTTTCACAGCCATACTTGTGGAGCTGCAGAGGAAATAAAAGGTGGAATTGAGAGTTTGAAGATGATGAAGTGTTTGTGATAAATTTGAGTGAAGGATTGTTGGACTCTTAAGAGTTACAGGGAGAATTATTGCGTATTTATGATTTTATCTGAAAAACGTTATAGGGAGAGGCGTGCAAACACGGAACAGTGGAATACAACTGGAGATCCATGCTCTGGGGCTGCCATTGATCCTTTTATTGAAATTGATGAAGCTGCTTATAACCCCTTCATCAAATGTGATTGTAGTTATAATGACAGCACTATCTGCCATATACTGCTCTGTAAGTTGCCTGCTGCTTCATGCCTTTTTTATACACCTATATTAGTTGTTCTCTCTCTAATTTTTTTTTTGTCTGGTCCAAGAATTTTATCATATTTTTCAGCTTTACAAATCATGAATGATATACTACTACAAGAATTTTATCATATTTTTTCAGCTCTACAATTCATGAATGAAATACTATTTCATGACATTATATTTCTAACCCTTTTTATATATCAAGGAATTTATTGATTCAAATAAAATACATGAGATACTAATATATCTGATTTAAATTCTTACAGAAAGGTCTATGCACTCAATGTGGTAGGTGATACCAGATGACCTCTGGGATTTAGTTTACCTTATTAATCTGTATGATTTCCTATATACTTTTACAATATCATTTTGGCAAAAGGTTGTTACTAGGGGATGCTCATATTGTAGTGGGTGTCAAAAGGTTACCTTCATATGATACTCCCTCCGTTTCCTAAAGATCTTCCCTCTTTCCGTTTAAGGGTGTTTCCAAAAGATCTTCCCACTTTTGCTTTATTCCTTATTTGGCAAAACAAATTTCCCTATTTACCCTCTCATGTCACTATCATATGGTCCACCATTACATTATTAATTCAATTTTACTCCCTTCTCTCTCCTACTTTAACCCCTTTTTATTTGTTTATTTATATTAACCCCTTTCTCTCTCCTACTTTACTCACACTATGCCCCACACAACTTGATTTTCCTTGGTATCTGTAGGAACAGTAAGTGGGAAGATCTTTAGGAAACGGAGGGAGTATATTTGCTGGTTTATTAGTAGTATCTTACTTTGGCAAATTATTTTTCAGGTCCTTTAATTACATAATTCAATATAACCTTTATAATTTTTTTTAAAGCAAATGTCTTGATAGAAGTTTTTGACAGGCGCATGCGGAAGGTTAATGGACAAATTTTGTAATTTATGAATTTTCATTGATTGGAATAATATGTTACAAACTTGGGGGAGGTACATATTATATGTGATATGCAAGGTTCCATATGAGAACTCTTGCTTATGAATATGGGAGAAAGTACATAATATGACTCCACACTCCTACGTACAATGCTAATACATATTTATAGGAGTGGTATATCAATCTACAATATTCTAGACTCATCTTTTATGATCTAATAATATCTGATATTAGATTATTCTAGATTCTTCATTCCTAGATTTTTCTATAATATGTCTTAATTAAAACAAATATTTGTTTAGATAACTCTAGAATTCATCTTGATTTTTACACTAGATTTTCTAGAATACTATTTCTAATACTCCCCTTAATCTTGAAAAATATGATATGCATACTTGCAATACTCTTGTTCATCTTCCCTATTCTTGTAGCTTCTTGATCTCCCTTCTAATAGCAATGCTCCAATAATGTGCACTTGTTTGGTGCTTTTGAATCCTTGTAAATGCCCCCTTGATGTATGTTTGCTCCTCCACTTTTATTTCCCTTGTGTTAAACCATTGTGTTTGTTTGCTTGAATTATTATTGATGAACTTCATGATCCTTAGCTTATTACCCTACTTTAATTTTTTGTCGGCATCTTGATTGTTGATCCGACATACAAGGTCTTCTTGCCTCAATTTGCATTTTGGGTCTTTGCCTATCCCATGCACTGTCGTTGGGTCTATTGCCCATATTTTTCTTAGGCCTTGTGTTAGGATCTAATGCCCTTTAATGCTCGAGTCTTTTGCCCAACACATGATCGGGGTCTATTTCCTTGCCACTGATGTATCTGGTTGACAATATTTTGTATATGTCACCCTGGTATGCATAGAAATAGCATATATTTGCCACCCATATGCTTGTAATATTGTGGCTTTGTTAAGCCATCAACTTAATTTGGTTGGCATATTAGCCACCATGTGTATGTGCATGTGAAAAGTGGAATTTCATTTTGAAAAATGAAACATGGAGTAATTTTGAAATAGACATAATTTAGGAAGCATATAGTTACTTACTGTGGATTTGGTGAAAACTTGGAGGAGACAGAATCTTCTGGCTCTGATACCATGATAGAAGTTTTTGACAGGCGCATGCGGAAGGTTAATGGACCAATTTTGTAATTTATGAATTTTCATTGATTGGAATAATATGTTACAAACTTGGGGGAGATACATATGATATGTGATGTGCAAGGTTCCATAAGAGAACTCTTGCTTATGATGTGGGAGAGAGTACATAATATGACTCCACACTCCTACGTACAATGCTAACACATATTTATTGGAGTGGTATATCTTAATCTACAATATTCTAGACTCATCTTTTATGATCTAATGATATCTGATATTAGATTATTCTAGATTCTTCATTCCTAGATTTTTCTACAATATGTCTTAACTATAACAGATATTTGTTTAGATAACTCTAGAATTCATCTTGATTTTTACACTAGATTTTTTTAGATTACTATTTCTAACACAGCTTCAACCTCTGATCATGCACAAGATAAAGTTCATATGGATTTTAGCTACCTAGATGTACAAGTTGTAACTCGCTAATGCTACAGACACATCGCAAACATTCTTGAGAAACATATAGCTACATTCTTTAAATCAATTGGTCTCCAAAGGCAATGCTAAATACATACCTTGAAAGATCAACCCATTTCGAACCTATATATAACTATTGCACTACATTACATAAAATCATCTCAAATATCATAGTTAATAGATTGTGGTGAATTCTCTAATCAATAATTACCCCCTACAAAGTACATTCACTAGTGACAGAGAAATCCATGACAATGCTTTGATATTTCAAAAAATTCTTAACTCTCACAAATCAAAATACCATATTATGTGGTTTGCATTAAACCTAGAAATGGAAAAGGATTATGACAGACTAAAATGAGATCATATTTTGAAATTCCTTGAACCATTAGGTTTTCACCTAAATTGGATATATAAGTTGTTTCAAGTTTTGGATATCTTCCATCACCTGTTATTTATCCATCAGTTCTAAAATTTTGTAGTCTTAAACTCCACTCGAGGCATTAAGCAAGGAGACCCTTATCGCGATACTTATTATTATATGCACGGAATTCCTAGCACGACAACTTTCCAGAATTGCTCAAAATCCTAAATCAGGCATTGGGTTCAAAATTGCACCACAAACATAGAAAATTTCTGGACAATTCTTTAGAGACGACTGCCTAATTTTTGGCAAAAAGCAACTCAAACAACCATGACTAACCTAAAACAAATACTATAGATAATTTTTTGCAGTGCTTGGGGCCAACATATAAACTACCATAAGTCCTCCATTATTCACTCAAAATACGTCCCTCCAATGCAACAACAATAAATTGCGAGCCACCTTCACATCGACCTAAAATGTCCCTTGGATGATATTCTGGTGTTTATTTTTCCTCTTATAAATGCTTTAAACAAGACTTCCATCGCCTATTGAAAAACTGATAAAAAGCTTAACTACCTATGGTCTAACATGTTTCTCTCCAAAGCTAATGGTCCTAATTGAAAGTCTGTCTTGAAGCAACCCCCTCATTTGTCATGGCCTCCTCAAAAATCCTGAATAAAATTGTTGAATACCTAGATGTTCCTAATCGCAATTTTGTTCTAGAACAACTCTTGCCAAGTCATAAGTTATCCCACTCATTTCTTGGGATAAAAAATGCACACCGAAATCCTTAGGAGGTATATGACTCTAAAAAATAAAACAAGTTAATTAGGCTTATTTAGCCAAATTAGGGTGGAAAGTTTTATTTAACAATTTTACTATATGGGTTTCAATAATAAAAAACATATACTTAAGTAAAACATCCTTCTTTGAATGAACAACTAAGCAATCTTACTCTCACATTTGGAGAGCAATCCTACATATCCACATCTAATTAGACGAGGAATGCAATGGAAAGTCAGGACTGGAAATAACATTTTATTTTGGCTTGATAGTTGGTGCCTCCTAACTAGTATTATTGAATACTTAAAAGTAGACCACATGTACCGATGATGCCTATAATAGGTGCATGTACTTGTGGACACATGTACCTGTGGTTGGGCGCCTGACCACAACTAGACGTTTTTTTCGGCAATGTCAAAGTTTCTTGGCGACACCTATAATAGTTGCATGTATCTATGGACGCCTGTACTTGTGGTTGGGCGCCTATTTTCGGCAATTTCAAGTTAGCTTTTGGCAAACCTTACTCTAGTATGTGATGTTGTAATGAAGCGAAACAAAATGAGTCAAAATGTGACGAAATGGTCAATTAAGAGAGAGAGAGAGAGAGAGAGAGAGAGAGAGAGAGAGAGATGAGAGGCAATGGAAGAGGTGGGGAGGAATGGAGGGGGTGGAAGAGGAATAATGAAGGAGAGAATAGGGAATGGAGGGAAAGAGAAGGAAAGACTCTTCGATTTTTATACAAAAATACAAAGCGTAAACAAGAATAATTAGAGCATCATTTAGCAAAATCCTACAAGTTCATGCTTATAATACATTGATAGAGTATAAATTTATTATTGGGACCTCAACCATCAACTTAAGTTTTTGGTTAAGTTGGTCCTTTAACATGGTATCAAAAATCTATTCTTGGGGCCTCAACTATCAACTCAAACTTTTGATTGAGTTGGTCCTTTGACATACATAATATTTGAACTTTTTTCAATTAATCTTGAGTTAGAAAGAAAATTAAGGTAAAATGCGACGCTTTAGTCAACCAACAAAACATTAGTTAGAATAACAATAATCCAGTCGACCATCTTTTTGGAGGGTAAAAGCAAAAAGCTCAATGCTCATAGTATAATATTGGGATTTTCATGTTACACATAAGCAAGCATCTTAAGGTAATAAGGTGCAAAATCTCAATAAAAATGGTTAAAAGGGAGTGTAGCACCTTTACATTCTTTCGTCGACCTATCCTACGCATTATTGATAATCTACTATAATACTCACGTTACTCGTGACGTATACATCTTCATCTACCCTCTGAATCAGTCCTACTAACCTACAGGCTACAACTATTAATTTAGTGCCCCCAAAAATAATTTTTTCTAACAGAGGGGAAAAGTTTTTGTTTTCTTAAAAGTAATAATTCTCTCTCCTCTACAGTCTACTATAAAAATAGACAGCTCGAATATACAACTGTCCCCACCAGACTGTCACTGTCCCCATGTAAAGCGGGACCGACCTTGACACGTTGAGATAATCTCGCTCTTCCAGAACCATTTATTTAAAAGTAATCAAACACCGTTGATTCCCTAACATCCTTAAACGTCGTCGCACCTGACGGGCCTTGACGTTGTTGCCGTAATCCCGGGACCGTAGGCGGTGTCAAAGACCTTACCAGCGCAAAATTCAAAGACTTGAAAAACGGATGTGTCTTAACATCAGCAGCTCCACGGCTCGAACCAAGTCGAGTTGCGGGGTCTTTCCTGAGTAACCCAGATATAAGATCTCGTGCATGCGCCTCTGACGTTGAAGAAGGCGCATGTGTAGGGAAAGTCAAGGTTTTCTTTAAGATATTTCGCAGAGTAGCCGCGTTGGACGGTCCAGCGAACGGTGTATGTCCGTAGATCATTTCGTAGATGAAAATTCCGAAAGCCCACCAATCAACGGCATTGCCGTGTGAGTTACCAGAAGCAACCTCTGGTGCAATGTATTCGTGGGTTCCAACAAAGGAGCATGACCTTGCGGTAACAGGCTCTGCAACAAAGAGGCGGTTACCAGTTAATGTTTGTATCTTCTTTGATCGGAATAGGCGGTTGTAAGGTAGGCAAGAGAATGACGGAGAATTATTAGTATTACTAGTACAGGCTGTTTTGGTTGTTTGATTAGTTGGTGAGGAGGGTAAAGGTGGTGTTTGAGCCGTTGGATCATGAGTTGGGGATGTATAATTAGGCCATTCAACAGCTGGGATTGAATCAGAGCATAAGGAGAGGTCAAAATCAGAAAGCATGATGTGACCGTCTGATCTAACTAGAACGTTCTCGGGTTTCAAGTCTCTGTAGATTATTCCTAGCATGTGGAGATACTCCAAAGCCACCAATACCTCTGCCGCGTAAAACCTGAACCACACATGTGTTACACTAACTTAGTATCAACGACTCAATTTCATACACCGTACCATGCATTTCTAATACTTGCATAAGAAGGAACTATTGGATCGTTTGAACAATAACTAAAAAAAATAATCATACAATATTTAAACAATTTTCAATTCGTAACTAGAAACTATTTTCCAATCAAATATTATCTAAAGTAATATAACATATGTAAATTGAATTAGATCAATTGGTGAAGTTTAGGATAGTTTTTTTTTTATTAGAAAATTAAGTCAATCCAAGGGCTAATCCCTACAAGGCTACTAGCTCATAGGAAACACCAACACATTGGCTGTAGGATCGAACCCCTAACCTCAGGGACCAAAGAGGAGCGCTCTACCCACTTGAGCTAACTCCAATCTTTTGGTGAAGTTTAAGGAAAGTAAATTGAATAAATGTCACCTAGTTTAAGGTAGGGGGTGATTTATCACTATTTATTTTTTTCAACTAGTGTTAATATTCAGCACAACACCAATGATTTGCGAAGCTATTTAGAGAACTATTACAACAATTAATAGAAGTAGCTATTACAACATCTATATCATTAATGACATCAAGTACTTTTGCCAACAGGCCACGAGTTCTGCTTCCCCGCACATAATTAATGGACTATTTAGCCCTCCCTCCCAGCCAACCTTAAGTGGAGAATTTTAACTTATGCGTTCAATAAAAAATGGAATCTTTTTTTTTCTGTCAACCAAGCTACATTTTGCATGACAGTTTAAGCTCAAAATGAGCAAATAATCCTACATGGATAATTTCATAATTATCAGTACAATTGTTTTATACTATAAGACATAAGAAAATTAGGAAGTGCATAATCAATAAAGATATAGGAAGTTAGGAACAACAAAGTTTCAGATATTGCTCCTATCAAAAAAAAAAAAAAAGTTTCAGATATTGTTGTACCTTAGATGCTAATCATCAGTGCCTGTTTATGTTCCTTTTCTTTTCTAATGGCTTCATTTTCATGATTTCTGTAATTATGATCATCGAGGTTACTACTATTAGGAATTTCGTATTTACCTTTTCCATACCAGTAGAAAAAGAAGAAGGAAATTGTTACTTTTTTTAACGTTCAAAACTTTGACCTAGATATTAACCCAGAAAAGAAAATCCATAAAAAAGGATAATTTGTTTAATGAAAAACAATACGGCTGAGTATTTGCAGACTCCGATCCATATCTGAGTAAATCTTTTATCTGTAATCTTAAGATGAGTTTCCTATCATTTTAAACGTAAAAAGCTTAAGCAATTTAAGTAGTAATTTTCAAGTGAAGATATGACAAAACAGGAGACACTGCATAGCAGAAGAAGAACATCTGAATAAGTTTGTCGCCATATACAAACAACCAAACCAAAAAAAAAAACATAAAAAACAAAAATCCATCGTCATCTCATCATCAGACAGTGACTGAAATATCTCTGTCCATTTACAACTTCGAAAACAAAAAAATAATACTGCAATAATTTGCAGCTTTTTTATAGAGATATTATAAATGGCATTTAAAACAACTTACTCCACTTTTTTTACATTTCTTTTAATACTCTATTGTAATATATTCACACCTTTATTTTTTTTATTTTTTTTTTATTTACACACCTTTCTTTTTAGTCTGTTTTTTTAATTTATACATTGTTATTTTCTATTTTTGGTAACATGTCACATTTAATTACCTTCTTCTCCTTTTGCACTCATGTCATTCACTTTTTAATATTCTAACCCACTCTTTAATTTCTCTCTCTTACTTCTCAATTTTTTTCTCTCCATCTTTCAGTTTTTCTGTCACACTTTTGCACTTCCTTTTGAGTTCTCCCCAAAATGAATTAAGTAAATTAAAATAAAAGGAGTAGTATGGAAGTAGAACTATGATCGATTAAATACAAATGAATGTTTACAATAGTTGGTTTTTCTATTTAACGTCGTTTTTTTTTTTTACTAATGTTATGTTTAAAAAATAAATGTTATGAATATATAAAGGTTACTATGCGCGTATTTTAGTGTATTTAGAGTCATAGAAGAAAAAAAAGGGATATTCTTTAGCAATTTAGAAGTTACAATAAGTCAATTAACTATTGGAAAAGAGAGAAAGTATGTTAATTTAGGTGATTTATCCTCTTTAGTTACCGTTCGAGTTTTGTATACGGACGAAAAATCTATTAAATTCATGTTAGCCAATACTCCCTCTGTTTTTTTTTTTTATCATTCTCACTTTCCTATGCGCGCCTTCCAATACACGTTTTAAAACTTAAATATCTTTCATTATATATTAGTAAAAATTATAACGATTGAATATTAATAAAGTAATAATTGAGACGAATCAAACAAGATCCCACATGACTATGTTTTTTCTTATAAATTGAGAACATTTGAGAAGATTCTCTCTATGCATGAGTAGTGTCAAGATTCCAAGTGAAAAAGATAAAAAAAAAAACAGAGGGAGTACATAGTTTTCAAAATGTAAAAGCTTTAACATTTTTATATTATTAAATTTTAAAAATATTGTTAAATTGACAAACATAGAAGTCTTATATTTGGATTTAAAAGTTAGGTCTATTTTTTTAGACTGAATTAAACTGAAATTACCCTAAACTGAATTGAACTGAATGAAAGTTGTGAGAAGAAACTATTAAATTGAACTGTGCTGAATTGCATTGAACTAAACTCAAAATAAATCCGACAAAAATGGCCTAAGAACTACTTTTTTTCATAAGTGATTTCCCTTTTTGTCTACCTTTTTTTAGGAGCATGCTTTATATCTTGCTCAGTGCTCACCATTCCTTTGCAAAAATTATATTTACCCGATCTATTTTAAATGAAATATTTTCTTTTTTACGCAACTCAATGCACTTCTTTAACTATTAATATCTTTAGTTGTGCCCACACGTAAAAAATATAAAAAAGTTATAATATGATAGTATGCATTGAAATGAATCTAACAAGGTCCCACTTAATCATGTTTTTCTTTATATAATGACGATAAATTGAAATCAAAATTGATCAATAAATAGTATAATTTCACCCAATATTTCATTTAAAATAAAACGAAGGAAGTATCTTTATTTTTCAACTTCCCTCATTAATCGTGGCAAAAATGAATCTACCAACTTAATTTGCAAAGGAGGGGGTGTAATGTTTTATAGAAATATTACATTTGATAGTAACACAAGATTAATTTTAAATAAAAAACATGAAGTTTTTTTAATAAAAATAATAACACAAGATTAATTTTAAAAAAACTTCATGACCCATCTAGGAATTAACATTAATTAATTCAAAATAAAGTTTGTAGCTACTTTAGTATTTTTACTTTAAACCCTGCTCTGCATAAAAAACAACATTTCAAAATGAAGTTTGTTTAGAGATTGGGGTTCGCGCAAGTGGTGAGTTTTTTCATCTTCTCTAACAAGGTCTAGAGTTCAATTCGTACCCCCAATTATTTGTTTGGGATTTAAGGGGAAGGAGATTGGGAGTGTCTGGCTTTGTAATGGTACATTTTTTATAAAAAAAATAATGAAGTTTGTTTCCTTTCCCACTCTTTTGTATACGGTGATTAAGAAGCAAAACACCCAATCATTTGGCAATACATTACCCTACTAATTCATTTTTCTGTATTGCTTGATAACAACACTAGAGGTTTAGCTAACAGTCCTTTCGGTATTAATGCGAGTTTCCAGTTTTTGGTTTAGCAATTTGAGTTTCAGAAATTTAGAAGCCAAATAAATTAAGTTTTTTCTTTTCGAAGGTCAGTCACAATAAGTTGTATAATAAGATTCATAATAATTAGTCTATATTATAAAAATAAAACAAATAACAAAAATTGAATGATACAAGTAATGATACCAATATGTGAGACATAAAATATTCGACGAACATGACCCATTAATGTGAAAAACAGGAGTAATAGTATTACCTGGCGGAGGAGAGAGAAAAGCGCTTGGAAAGGAATTTATGGCGAAGTGAATGCAAGTCACCAGCAGAGCAATATTCCATAACAATGCAAGAGAAATGAGAAGCATTAAAGTGAGCGTACAAGGTAGGCAAGAAAGGGTGATCAAGCAACTTAAGAATCTTCTTCTCAACCTCCGCCCTTTGCGTCTTATTCTTCAAAGCTAAGGCCTCTTGATCTACCACTTTCATTGCATAATCGCACGTCTCGTCCACCCGAAGCCGACACAAATACACCGTGCTGATATCCCCCGCACCGATACGGCGTACCAGCTTGAAGTCATTGAAGGTCAAGGCACGGTTGTTGGCTGTGGTGGTGGCCGCTACAATTGCTTCGAAAGCGGAGTCGGATGATCGATGAGGCTTTGAGAGAGAGAAATTGTTATTATTAGTATTATCATCAGTACTAGTCATTGAATATGAACTAGTAGTCGTTGTACTGAGGTTGGTTTCTACGTCCTCAGAATAATAGAAAGATTTTGATGATAATCTTCCTATGTTTGTTTCTAGCATATCTACAAGCTAGAAAAGTAAAAAGGAAAGAAAAAGGGCGAAGATTGATCAATATGATATGAGAGTTGTTTTGTGTGTGTGTTTCTTTTTGGTTCTTTTGTGGTACAAGAATATATAATAGGTGTATAAAGACAAGGTTTTTATTTGAGGATTTGTAATAGTAGAGTTGAAGAAATGGCATAAACACTTGGAGTTTTATGGGGCAGTAGAGAGAAAGAGAGAAAAAGGGGAGGAGAAGAGAGGGGAAACGTGGTAACGGTGGTTGAGGGTATTTATGCTGCGTGTGTACGTAAAAGATGTGATTTTGAGTGAGGGATGTGAGGGTAAAGAAAGTAAAAGTTTGCATTGACTTTTAGGAAGGGTTTAAATTAAATTAAGGAAGCTTTATTTACTTAGGGAGTTGTACCATTTACTACACGAGCAATATTTTTATGATGGAGACTGTGTTGGGTGTAAGAATGGTAAGACAGAACTGTGATTTGGCAGACTGTTATTGTACTACTTATATCAACAGCAATTAAACCACGCGGCTTAGCTTCTTTCACATAAAATGTTTGTGGATAATTGGTGTATGACTAAATGTGATTATTGTGGCAATGACATGGGCCTTGCATGGTTGAAGCTAAGACCAGACAATGTTGATCCGAATTCAAATACTCAAAATAATTTGTGGAATTGTGGATTTGGTTTAAATTAGAAATATAATGATCTGAAACTCAAATAGATTCAAACTAACACAAAGTTAACTTGGTTCAATAGTGGAAAATGGTCTAAATGGATTTGTCCCAAAATGAAAGTAATTTTTTTTCACAACGAGAATCGTGCATTAATTAAAAGCAGAATTACAACTTAATGCTAATACATCCAACTCTCAACTAAACAAACAAATCTAAATGAGCTTTTTTAGCTTGTACTTTCCATCTAAAACTAAAATAATTAAATTCGATAAAAAGTCGCATAGAAAGGGGGACGTCGCTTGTCAATGCTTGTGATGGTTGATTCAAACCTTGGATGGCTGATGGATTTGATAGAAGAAGCAGATGACGTTTGCAGGCTGGACAACGAACAACCAACAACCAACGGGGAGTTTCCCATCTTGCCGCATGAGCATTCCCATTCCCAACAATACGCTATTGCTTGGTATTCTAGGCTCATGATCTTTATACGAGTCATGTTCTGTTGTGACTGATTACTCTCGCTCGAGAGTATTTCAAGTTTCTCTAGAAAGTAGGAGAAATGCTAATGAGTGGACGTGCTGAAAACCCCCAGATGTGATTGATGTGTCGCCTTCAGATTTGAAATTTTCAAGGCAAGGACCATTACGATCAATGCCAAGCTAAAAAAAAAGCCAAACAAGTTGATAAACGAATACAACTCCGGTTTTCAAAATCGAAAAACATACGTCCCAACCATGATAAACTATCATCGCCCCGCCCATTCTCACGAACTTAGCTTCTTGAGTCACCTTACCCCTCAACACATATTCCTAAAAACGACATATTCTACTATTACAACTTTGAACCACCAATCGTGATCCAATTGACAAACACTTGACAATGGCCACAACTGACCATGGACAACATCTTTAATAACTTGAAAACAACACACTTCTATTATTCAGAAATTTAACACACATTTTAAGAAAAACCTTAACAAACCTAGTTGGAGATCCAAACAACCAGGGGGTAGGGGGAGGGGAAGCCCGACAGTAACATGGGGGGAAGGGGACGGGGGAGCCCAACTCTAACAAGGGGGAGGGGAACCCCAAAACGCTAAATAAGGAACTGTGCTTACCAGATGCGGGGACGGGGACCATGAAAGCCGAAACAAACATATAGCGACGGGAGCGGGGAAGACTTAATCAACGCGCGGCCCAGATAAACAGCAAGCAATGGGGGAACCACGCGGAGGATACCGACATATGGCAGGGAACCAGGTTGGAAAGGGAAAACGACGAAAGAGACTTAATTACCAATCGTTGATCTTAAGTGCCCAATTTATGTTATTCTTTTATTTTTTTATAATTGTAGAAAATACAAAATCATAATGGATTATATAGTCGTACTTCTGTAATATATGTTCTTGGCGCCAAGTTTTCTTCAGCTTAGGGAAAAAACCAATGCGATTTTCCCTAAGAACCGCATCAGTTTGTTAATATAGAATAACACACACACACACATATATATATATATATATATATATATATATATATATATATATATATATATATATATATATATATATAATAGTTTGAGAATGTACTACAAATTAAGTTTTAAATAAGTACTAAATTCAAAAATAAACATAGTGAAAGTAGCTAGTAACATAATAAGAACAAAGAAGCTCAAAGTCGCGACATCATCTTCACATGCAAATGTCGGTAAGGTAGCGTGCTAGCAAATCCCGAACCTTGTTTATCTCGGAGGTGGTGAAAGAACCCTCCCTTGGCTTGCCCTTGAGGAATACCTTATAAAACAAACATAACGAAACACGCATAAGACTTTAGTTGACACTAAAGAGATTAAGCAAATAATATATAATGTAAGAATTAAGGAAATCGAGCTTAAAAAGCAAAAATCGGCTAAGAATGACAATCATAATTACCCATTAACCAAAATGGGTTTCATAGCATGTGAGTGAACTTTAGTTAACTCATTTACTTACAAATGTACTTAATTATTAGAACTGTATATGACCTTAATGGCCCGTTTAGTAGTTGGTCATAAGTGGTGGTACACTACTAGAAAAAGAGTGTTTTCTCAACGCTTTTCCTCAATATTCGAGACGGAAAAATGCGTTGAGAAATTGATTCTCAACGCTTTCTAAAAGCGTCGAGATTTTACGCGTGGAGAATTCTCGACGCTTTCCTGCGTTGAGAATCTCAACGCAGAGACGCGTCTAGTATAACTTGTGACGCTTTTTTGTGTTGAGTTTCTCGACGCTTTTTTGCGTCTTGAAATATGCGTGACGCTGTTTTGTGTTGGGTTTCTCAACACTTTTCTGCGTCGCGCAATATGCTCTAGACACATTCTAGCGTCAAGATTATTTTACCTCCACAAATAATTTTTTAGAGCCAAAAGAACTCTTAAGACGAAAAAGTGTCGAGATTATAGCCTAGAAAAAACATCTAATAATAATAGCCATTATTTAATTGGATATGGATCAAATATAATATATTATAAGCGATTTTCCAATAAAAAATACTTAAGTAGAAATGACCAATAATATATATAATAATATTAATATCTGTCTTAATTAACACTAATGATTAAATACACACTAAAATATTCTGTTCGATCACAAATAAGTCAATTAGATAATGTCTACTATCAACTTCTTAAAACCTTAAAAAAAAAAAAACATAACAAAAGAAATATATCTTTTACAAAGCCTTTTCAAATCATTAATAGCTCTAAGAGTTATACTAATTTAATGGATCCTTGGCTTCTTTTTCCTTCACCATCATCTTGATCCTTGAAAAAAAAACAAAGAATAACATAAGTAATCTTATATAATGTGATGTATTATAGTGATGGTCAATTATAAAAGATGTAAAAAAGTTAGTTAATGTCAAAAGAAAAGAATAGGTAACTTGTAAGCAACTTGATTTTGATAATTCAAGTGAAACTATCATATAAGAATCTAGTTCCCATTCATAACTACGAGGGCAACAAAATTACCATTATATACTCATGAATAATATGGTTATAAAGTATTAAGAATTTCACAGAGAGTATAATCAAATCATACATAGAATAACTTTATCATAGAGTTATTGAATAGATGTAATCATGTTCGTAAGAGTACCCACAACAAGACTTATAATTCAACATGTGTAAGTATTTAAGTGCCTAGAATCAAATATTATAATATACTACACATGTAAATATAACATCATATGTTAAGAGTAAAAAGATGCACTCACCTCGCACAATCACACAAACACTCAATGCAGATCCAATCCAACTATTCTGGGACAACTGAAATATAGCACTCGCGAGCAATCAACACGTATGAGGCCATGTCACTCTAGGAACACTGAACAAATTAAAGACATGATTAGATACAATAAGATGTGTGTAATAAAAGCCAATCACGTAGCACTTACCCAATAGTAAAGATGAACTTAACATAATGGTACAAAGGAAGAATAAAGGAAACTAAAACAAAACAGTTGTAGGTCTAATCTCAGCTAAACTAATAATTAATGTTCTAACCTTTCAACATTTCATACATATATGCACACAAAGGAAATTAACTTATATGCACACGATACGTGCGAAAGCATATAGAAAATTAAATTAATTTCATAATTATATCTAACATGACATTAATTTTAAGGGCTATGTTTTTCCGTCTATCTTTTTTTCTAAATAATTTATGTGCTGTTTTAGAGCAATACCATGCTACTGGACACTCCATTTCTGCAGAGAAGAAAGTAGAAAATATTAAGGAGTCTACTAATTTATCTCCCAAAAGCTCTGAAAAACTGTATGTGATGTTTATACCTTACGCATTTACTCCTAGCTGAACCATACTAACCTAATTCTATTCTCTGACTCCAGAATTTATCAGATCAAAGAAAAGACATGAATATACAAGTCAATCATACAACATACATAACGGCAGACTTCTTCCAGCTTCTAAGCCCTCTACTGATCTTACTTGCTCATCAGAATTCTAGGTCAGAAGGTGGAAAATGTGTAAAGTTACTCAGTCATCACCCAGCAGCCAAAATCATATTCAATACCGCTATAGTTGTCAGTATTCTTGAGCAGTTCATACTCATAAATTCATAATGATATAACTTTCATAAATTCAGCAAAATCTCCTTTGTTAGATATATGACATCAAATTTGACATCAGAAACAAAGGGAGAAACAAGAAACAAGATTTAGTAAAATCAAAAGTGGTTCAGAAAATGAATATTGAATAAAACAGAAAGATCCTATCATTGCTTGATTTTACTAGCAAAGGAAAACCCTCAAAAGTCAAGCTTTCTGCATATGAAGAAGCCAGAAGTACATAATTTAAAAGAGGGAAATTTTAAGATCACCTATAAGGCCATATTTACGCAAGAAATTAGTTGTTGTTGTTGCATCCCAGTCATACCTTAACAATAACTCTGTTCAGACATCAAGCAAATCAAGAAATAGAGACTGCAGTTTTATGGTGGAAGACATACTGATGCTTGGTAGGATCCTGGGGTTTTGGTTCAATAAGCAAAGTTCCTGTAAGAAAGAATACAATTAGAAGACACCAGGGAAACAAATAAAAAACAGTGATGGAGTAAATACAAGACATGAATACAACAATAAAGAACTTTTAACTAGCTTACTTCCATTTACTTAAAAGAACTTGCTTCTCTAGTTTTCCTATTTCAATTATTAAGTACAGGTGAGAAGTTCAAAATTTGAATAAAATTTGGCATATGGCTTACCTAGCATTCTTTAACAGATCAACAAGCACCAAATATATGGATAATTCTACTGCAACCACATGCAGATTTAAAGCACAGCGGCTAAACAGAAAGTTTCATCTTAGTTAGTGCATTCATGAAGGAATTCAACTATGTGTCTCGGAATTTAATTTAGAATAATTTTTCTTGCTGTAATGTGCAGACTTGAGCTCTGTGCTTCCATTTTCTAGGAGAACTACACAACATCTGCCAGATCTTAATGAGGCATCGATGTTTAGCCACTTATCCATCCCCTTGCCCACCTTCTAATGTTTGTCTGTAATTTTGGATGCTGTCTTAAAATATAATGACTAATTGTTGTTTGTATTGCTCAATAGGCATGGAGTGACTTATAAAATATTACATATTGGTTCTTCATGTGAGAAGTACAATGACTCCAATCTTATGATGAAGCAGCAAACCATATTTCAGCTACTAATGCAGTAGGCATCACATATTTCAGATGCCTTGTCAGATAAACCACCATCTAGTTAGCAAATCCTTCTTGCCAATTCAAATTAAGATCTTATCTAATGTGAATTTCACAGAGAAAGTACAAAGAATCCTACAAATCGTCCATGAATAATGGTAAATGATACTGAGTGTTGACTAAGAATCTGCTTAAGCAGCGGTTATTCTAGTCTTATTCACCAATGATGTTTTTGGACTGCACTTAGCTATGTTCTATGCATTTAACAACTATTCTTCATGTCAGCTACAAAGTTGACCATGAGTTTATTTTGGAAATTAGGGGGGAGGGGTTAAGAAGTTTAGGCTATGTACCATCAGTCATCACTAGACCATATCTGCGTAGATCACCCTATGGTATATTCAGGTGAATGGGAAATAGTCTGAAAACCCTTAACCTCTCCCTCCTCGAAGAGGATATTATATACTATATGCTCTAAATGACCTTGCAACACGAAAATCCCAATATCATATGATACAGTATTTCCTCCTACTTCATCTCTAATAAGAGTTCATAGCATCAAACTATTATCTCCCTCTGCTCTCCTCCTCCCCGCCTACTGCATATAACCTGCTGAAAGTGGTTAAAGAACCTACTGGAGGCTCAAAAGTCAAAACTGTTCTAATGGACAGAACAGAACATGAACTCTGTATTCATTTTTATTGTATTAATTTGGAACTTAGCGAAATATACGAGATTGATAACCTTATCGTTCCTATCCATAATTCTCAATGGATGCTCCTTGTATGATAGACAATAGATTATCATCCACTTCTAAGGATTTATGTTGTAGTACGTGTGTCGGGTACTTCAAGGGTCGTGATACGACATGAAACAGATTGTGCAATGTGAAAACTGATTCATATGCAACTTCCCTATGGTGGTTGAGCTGTGGTATTTTCTGACTTCCCTATGGTGGTCACACATGCATTATGTAATTCTCTTGCAAGAAATTAGTTGATATATAACATGTTGCTAGTTTCTGTAAGGGGATTAGTGAAGGATCCTTTCATGTTTACACTGGAGACTCCCATGAGTTGACTTTGTTTCCTTTTGGAATGTTTCTTATACGTTTGCAGCGTGTCTTGTCTTTTACAAGTTATGATTTACAAAATACAGGATGTATTACAAGTTCAAGCTGATTTCTTCCTCAGATCAGGTTGCCCTTGAAGCCGAGGCAAGAATTATTCCTTTGATAAGCGAGAAGAAAAGGTTGTTCAATGACTTGTTGACAGCCAAAGGTATTCATAATCTCTGTGAGTTATCCGTCACTGACATGGCCTTCCTTCCCTTTTTCTTTTGTGTCATACTTTCCAAAAGCATGACATATTTTCAGAGATTATGGTCATTGGACAGTGTAGGCTTGTTATTTTATGGAAAGCATAAGCAAGGTATCTTCGATTTTTCTGCTAAATATTACCAGGGGTAGCTTTATGCAGGAAACATAAAGGTATTTTGTCGCACTAGACCATTGTTTAAAAATGAAGGCCAATCTGTTGTCGAATTTCCTGATGACTACACTGTCCGTGTTAATACTGGTGATGAGACATTGACCAATCCTGAAAAGGATTTTGAACTTGACCGGGTGTATGGACCTCATGTTGGACAATGTAATATAAACTAGGTTACTATATATGGGGCAGAGGCCTATATGTTCCTGAAAATTTCATATAAACTCTAGAGGTAAGGCTAATTTATATGCAACTTCCCTTATTCAGCTCAAGATTTCATATGGACAAATATATTTTGGGCTTAATTTCCTTCTTCCAGATTAAATCAAAGACCACGTAAGAACTATCGCATTGATGCGCTAAGTGCTGCAGATTTCTCAAACTCATGGCCTACACCCTGCGTGAAGCAAGGATGCTTGTATTCTTTATCAAATGCAGACAAACTTCCGTAAAAGAGAGTCAAAGAATGTGAAGAAGTTGATGAATCCCAACAGCAACCTTTGGCTTTGCATTAACGATTAAGTAGAGAAATGGAATGAAAAGCAAATGAAGATACACTACACTTTCTCTTGCTACAAAAACGGAATGCAAAAAAAGCTCGGCATAAAGGTTCAGTTTGAAATTTCATCTCTTTTATGTTATTACCCTGCATCCTTGTGACAGCGGCATAAAGGTTCAGTTTGACAAAAATTTTACTCGGCAAACAACCTTAACAAAATATCAATACCTTCCTGAGTATCTAAGGTATCAGGGGCAGAACCTTGACAAAACTATCAATACCTTCTATCAAATTATTTTTGACAAATTATTCTTGACAATAGAAAAACTTGAATTCAGAGCAGAACCTTGACAGCAAAGGAAACAACCTCAAATGTTTCTATCAAACAAAACAGCAAAGGAAACTCAAATGTTTTTATATCGATAGTTTTGTTTCCCTTGCTGCTCTGAATAATATGGTTAGTAAGATGCTGCTTGTTACTCAAAGGTTCTGCTCTAAATTTAGTCATTTAAGTGGATCAAAGACTGCAATAACACTTCAAATAATTATTGTTGCTGTAACAACTAACTTGTCGATTTAGGTCTCTAGCCTTATCAGCGTAGATCCGCGATTCAGATGTTAAGCGACTCGACACGTGGCTGACCTCGTTCTATGATAAAGCGTTATTGATGTTTGCTTAAAGTTCTTGTCTAGAGAATTGCTTTCACACATATCAAAAGTTTCTATAGGCCAGACAGGCCAAATGTTCTTAGTAACTTTGGCTTGGACTTTGAGGGTGGGAGTGCTTCAGAACCTTCACAGTCGCTGTGTCAGCAGGAGTAATATGAATATTGTTGCTGTATTTTATTTCGTCAATCTCAAAGTGCTACATATTGCTATTTTTTCGTAGGGAATCGTCACAGCTCCTTTGTAATTTGCTATAGAAGAATTTCCTCAATTAAGTGAAGTTGTGCAGCGAGGCTTCGACAATCCTGCAGATATAGATATTTATGATGCATGATCTAATTTGACTTTGATTAGAATTGAACTAGGATACATCAGTTCACAAAGAAAGGCAAAAATAGACACTAATTTTAATTCATGTATAACATGTACACATCTATGATTTTATATAGTGCAGTATTCTTCCTATCTAGCTACTTACATAAGAACATCTGTTTTATTTTTGTAGGAGTACATAGTAATCAATATTTTTCAGTCAAATTTTGTTAAAAGAAGACAAATGTGCCCTGGTTTTTAAAACTGTAAGAATAACTTAAAAAAAATACCACTCACTGTAGCCTAGGGCTCAGTTACAAAGCATGACAATAATAGAACATAACCATCAGCTCTGACATAACAAGTTATTCCTAATTATGTTTACCGATATG
This sequence comes from Beta vulgaris subsp. vulgaris, assembly GCF_026745355.1. Lineage (NCBI taxonomy): Eukaryota > Viridiplantae > Streptophyta > Magnoliopsida > Caryophyllales > Amaranthaceae > Beta > Beta vulgaris. The sequence continues at coordinate 28,907,590 of NC_079209.1, forward strand.
TGCCTCTGGAGAAGATCTCAAGTATGGTTTATATTTCAATTATCAGAATTTATACAGAGATAGTTCATCTAATGTCATAAATTTTGAGCAAAATACATCATTTATCTGCACCTAAAGTAATTCATGTATTTGGACTTCATACATATTAACAATCACAAACAATTATCCTCTGCCACCCTTCCCCTCTTCAGTAAGATACCCAAGAAACTGACTTAAGTACCCACAAACCTATGGAATTTGAAAAGTAGTGCAAATACAACCTAGAAAACAAAAAATAACATAAATTCACAGAATGCCCATTGTATTTCAACAAAATTCCCAAGAATTTCACTTAGGTGTTGCGTGGACAAAAGAACATATGGAAATTAGCGAATTTACGACTTCGTCGGAACTAATTGAATGAGAGTTTGCATTAATTTGGAACTTTTTTCGTTTCATAAACAACAAAGAATGAAGAATTTGCTCAAAATCATTGACCTTGATTAATTTGCAGAAGAAAATCAACCGAGTATGGAGTTTGCGTCAATTAGCAGCTTCAATTTACAAAATTTGTCACCTGTAATTTGCAGAATTTGCGTCAAATAGCAGCTTGAATTAACCTTGAATATGAAAAATTTGCTCGTAAAGCAGTAACCTTGAACATGAAGATCAATTTGCTCACCCAATTTAGCAAGTTCAAGAACGCTGCAAACTCTGAGATTGCGGTTGAGATTTGCGTGAGTATTCCACTACTATTAGGTGGTTAGTGGTTAGCCTAATACGCGGTTAAGAGAGCTGATGATTATTTTTTCATCAAAAATTTGAAAATAGCAGGGTTTGGTATGTTTTTGTCGCAAAAAAAAAAGCGGGATTTAAGTTGACATGTGGTGGGCACGTGGTAATAATTCTCGACGTTTTTTTGTGATGAGAAATACTGCAACACATAAGAGCGTTGAGAAAATAAGCGCTTTATTGATTGTATTTGACACTTAAGTAAAGTGTTGAGACAATTGTGTTGAGAAAATACTCTATTTCTAGTAGTGGTAATGGGAATGAATTTGTGTGTAAATTTGTGAAAAATATCATTGTTTATTCCCATGGTAATGCTAATTTATCCTAAAGTGTCCACTTTCCTTCTTGAATTTTCATTCCCATCCAATACGACCTTGTAGGTGGTAATAAGTGGTAATGAAAATTGCTTCCCCTTGGAGAAAAAAACACAAGTCTATGGGTGAGATTGCTTGCCCATGGAGAAAAAATACCTCCCCATGGAGATTTTAAGGGTGCATCCCCAATAAAATTATACTTAAAATTCATTCCCATTACCGCAATTTATTAATGACTATCAAACGGACCGTAAATGACACTAAGTGCAGGAGGTTAATGAAAGTTAAGCTAAGAAGTCAAAAATAGGACCGAAATGGCCTTCATTTACCCAAATTGGGTATTAAAGCATGAAAAATGATTTTACTTGACTCTAATGGTTAAATATGTTGTTATTAAAACTATACATGTTCTAACATGAGACTAAATGCCGGAATTAAGAAGAATGAACATGAAAATCTAATATCAGCCCTAAATGACATTTATTTACCCAAAATGGGTTTCAAAGCATGAAAAATGTTTTTTCTTGACTCTAATGGTTATATATGTTACTACTAGTACCATATATGTCATAAAATGTGGCTAAATGTGGAAAAATATGTAAATTGAACTTGAAAAGCCAAAATAGGGCCGAAAAGACCTTCATTTACCAAAAATAACATTTATCTACCCAAAATTGATTGAGAGCAAATATGAGTCGACTTTACTTGACTCTAATGGTTAAATATTTTGTTATTATCGATATACATGTTCTAACATGAGACTAAATGCAGGAATTAAGGCGAATGACCATGAAAATCTAATATCGGCCCTAATTGAATTTCATTTACCCAAAATGGGTTTCAAAACATGAAAAATGATTTTTCTTGACTCTAATGGTTATATATGTCGCTATTAGTACTATATAAGTCCTAACATGCAGCTAAATGTGAGAAACTAAGTAAATTGAACTTGAATGGCCAAAATCGGTCCGAAAAGACCTTCATTTACCCAAAATGACATTTATCTACCCAAAATGTGTTGAGAGCATATGAGTGGACTTTGCTTGACTCTAATGGTTAGATATTTTGTTATTATAGCTATACATGTTCTAACATGAGACACAATGCGGGAATTAAGGAAAATAAACATGAAAATCTAATATCGGTCCTAAATGACCTTCATTTACCCAAAATGGGTTTCAAAGCATGAAAAATGGTTTTTCTTGACTCTAATGGTTACATATTTTGCTATTTGTACTATATATGTCCTAACATGTGGCAAAATGTAGGAAACTAAGTAAATTGAACTTGAAAGGCCAAAATCGGTCCGAAAAGACCTTCATTTACCCAAAATGACATTTATCTACCCGAAATGGATTAAGAGCATATAAGTGAAATTTAATTGAATCTAGTGGTTAAATATGTTTTTATTATAGCTATAGATGTTATAACATGAGACTACATGTGGGAATTAAGGAAAATGAACATGAAATTCTATTATCGGCCCTAAAAGAACTTCATTTACCCAAAATGCGTTTCAAAGCATGAAAAATGGTTTTTCTTGATTCTAATGGTTATATATGTTGCTATTAGTACTATATATATCCTAACATGTGGCTAAATGTGGGGAACTAAGTAAAGTGAACTTGCAAGGTCAAAATCGGTCCGAAAAGACCTTCATTTACCCAAAATGACATTTATCTACCCAAAATAGTTTGAGAGCATATGAGTGGACTTTACTTGACTACAATGGTTAATTATTTTTTTATTATAACTATATATGTTCTAACATGAGACTACATGCGGGAATTAAGGAAAATGAAAATCTATATCGCCCCTAATTGACCTTCATTTACCCAAAATGGGTTTCAAAGCATGAAAACTGATTTTTCTTAACTCTGATGGTTATATATGCTGCTATTAGTACTATATATGTTCGAACATGTGGCTAAATGTGAGAAACTAAGAAAATTGAAGTTAAAAGACCAAAATCTGTCCGAAAAGGCCTTCATTTACCTAAAATGACATTTATCTACCCAAAATGGATTGAGAGCATATAAGTGGACTTTACTTGACTCTAATGGTTAAATATTTTTTTTTATAACTATACATGTTCTAACACGAGACTAAATGCGGGAATTGAGGAGAATAAACATGAAAATCTAATATCGGTCCGAAATGACCTTCATTTCCCCAAAATGGGTTTCAAAGCATGAAAAAAATGGTTTTTCTTGACTCTAATGGTTATATATTTTTTTCTATTTGTACTATATATGTCTTAACATGTGGCTAAATGTAGGAAACTAAGTAAACTGAACTTGAAAGGACAAAATCGGTCCGAAAAGACCTTCATTTACCCAAAATGGCATTTAGCTACCCAAAATTGATAGAGAACATATGAGTGGACTTCAATGGAATCTAAGGGTTAAATATGTTGTTATTATAGTTATAGATGTTCTAAAATGAGACTACATGCGGGAATTAAAGAGCATGAAAATGAAAATCTAATATCGGCCGTAAAAGACCTTATTTTACCCAAAATGGGTTTCAAAGCATGAAAAATGATTTTTCCTGATTCTAATGGTTATACTTCCTCCGTTTCTAAATAAGTGCAACATTTGAATAGTGTTTACTATTCACAGTTTAAGCTTTAATTAGCTTTGGTGATTTACATTTTAGGAAAAACATAGTCATGTGGGATCTTGTTAGATTCATCTGAATGTGAATTTTTTTAATATCAACTTTTTATAATTTTTACTTATTGATAATTGAAGATATTAAAGATTAAAATAATGAATTTGGCAAACGTGAAAACAAGAAATGTTGCACTTATTTAGAAACGGAGGAAGTATTTGTTACTATTGGTACTATATATGTCCTAACACGTGGCTAATTATGGGAAACTAAGTAAATTAAACTTGAAAGGCCAAACATCGGTCCGAAAAACCTTCATTTACCCAAAATGTCATTTATCTACCCAAAATAGATCGAGAGCATATGAGTGGACTTTACTTGACTACAATGGTTAAATATGTTGTTATTATAGCTATAGATGTTCTAACATGAGACTACATAAGGGAATTAAGGAAAATGAACATGAAAATCTATATCGTCCCTAAATGACCTTCATTTACCCAAAATGGGTTTCAAACCATGAAAAATGATTCTTCTTAACTCTAATGGTTATATATGCTGCTATTAGTACTTATATATGTCCTAAAAGGTGGCTAAATGTGAGAAACTAAGAAAATTGAACATAAAAGGCCAAAATCGATCCGAAAAGACCTTCATTTACCCAAAATGACATTTATCTACCCAAAATGGATTGAGAGCATATAAGTGGACTTTACTTGACTCTAATGGTTAAATATTTGGTTTTTATAAGAATACATGTTCTAACATGAGACTAAATGCGGGAATTACGGAGAATAAACATGAAAATCTAATATCGGCCCTAAATGACATTCATTTACCCAAAAATGGGTTTCAAAACATGAAAACTGATTTTTCTTGAATCTAATGGTTATATATGTTTTTATTAGCACTATATATGTCCTAACATGTGGCTAAATGTGGGAAACTCAGTAAATTGAACTTGAAAGACCAAAAATCAGTCCGAAACGATCTTCATTTACCCAAATTGACATTTATCTACCCAAAATGGGTTGAGAGCATATGAGTGGACTTTACTTGACTCTAATGGTTAGATATTTTGTTTTTATATCTATAGATGTTCTAACATGAGACTAAATACGGGAATTAAGGAGAATGAACATGAAAATCTAGTATCGACCCTAAATGACCTTCATTTACCCAAAATGAGTTTCAAAGCATGAAAACTGATTTTTCTTGACTCTAATAGTTATATATGTTTATATTAGTACTATATGTGTACTAACATGTGGTTAAATGTGGGAAACTAAGTAAATTGAACTTGAAAGGCCAAAATCAGTCCGAAAAGAACTTCATTTACCCAAAATGACATTTTTCTACTCAAAATGGGTTGAGAGCATATGAGTGGACTTTACTTAACTCCAATGGTTAAATATGTTCTTAATATAGCTATAGATGTTCTAACATGAAACTACATGTGGGAATTAAGGAGAATGAACATGAAAATCTAATATTGGCCCTAAATGACCTACATTTACCCAAAATGGGTTTCTAGCATGAAAAATGGTTTTTCTTGACTATAATTGTTATATATGTTGCTATTAGTACTATATATGTCCTAACATGTGGCTAAACGTGAGAAACTAAGTTACTTGAACTTGAAAGGCCAAAATTGGTCTGAAAAGACCTTCTTTACCCAAAATGACATTTATCTACCCAAAATGGATTGAGAGCATATGGGTGGATCTTATTGACTCTAATGGTTAAATTTTTTATTTTTATAGCTCTACTTTTTCTAACATGAGTCTAAATGCGGGAATTAAGGAGAATGAACATGAAAATCTAATATCGGCCCTAATTGACCTTCATTTACCCAAAATGGGTTTCAAACAAGAAAAATGGTTGTTCTTGACTCTAATGGTTATATATGTTGCTATAAGTACTCACTACTAGAAAAGGAGTGTGGTGGAGACGCTTTTTGGCCCAATTGGCGACGCTTTAAAGCGTCGAGAAATTTGCTCTCGACGCTGCCATAAAGCATCGAGCAGAATGAGTCAGCATTTCGAGTCACCAAAAAGCATCGCCATTGGCGTCGCTGTCCAGCATCTCCCTTACCCATATAGTCGTCGCCATATTGGTTAGTGGGGGTGCCATCAATTAATTTATAGACGCTTTAAAGTGTCCTAATTCAAGACGCTTTTTGTCAACTATAATTAGTTACGACGCCTTTTAGTGTTGAGAGAAATTTGGCTGGAAATTTATTTTTATATTTGTTATAAGTTCTTGACAAGGAAAAGCGTGTAGATTTTTGTATAGACTCTTGTTATGGTTGATTTTTTTGACAGGATGACGCTGACGCAATGACGTGATGACTCGATGACATGATGCCATCTGACATGATGACGAAGTAGTTATGACTTGAAGACACAACGAAAGACGCGAGATTGGAGCAGAGCATTAAGTGGTAACGGTCCAGTTAAATGAGGAAGGAGTGTAATGAGGCATAAATTCAGCCGTTAAAGAGCAAGGATCATGACGTTGGAGCGTAAATGGAGAAGATCTCCCATGATTGAAGCGCCAAAGTTAATGTAATAATCAGTGAATTCATTTTTGTATTCGTTGAAAAAAAGCCAAGGGAAAAAAAAAGAAGCATGGGGGAGAGAGAGGTCATTGACAAGTTTTTACACACCATAATTGGAAGAACACTAGAGAGAAAATAACATTCTTGTAACGACAGTCAGTCACTACTCACTAAGAAAGATAGTGAATCATATTAGTTTGGTGGATCTCCATCCACCCGCGGTTTTTACCCACCTTCATTGGGGTTTTCCGCGTCACCATTTTTGTGTGTTTATCCCCTTTGACCCCCTTTGCATTCTTTTGTCGCATTGTCTTAAACATAATATGGTTAAATCGTCCCAAACTTTAATTTCGTCATAAGTGACAAATTTTAGCATAAACAATTTGGCTCCCACCGTGGGGCATAACCAGACCATCTAATGTTCAAAATCCATCAAATGGGAGAAACACCTAACCTCGAGGAAATGCAGAGACAATATGAACAGATGAGAGCAGAAATGCTCGAAATGAAGCAAGCCAATGAGCGGCTAGCTACCGACTTCACGACGTCGCATGAGAGAATCCAGAAATTGCAGGAAGAGTTAGCGTCGTCCAAAGCTTCGAAGGTCCGACGTCGCGCTAACCTGAACGACATCCCTTTCATGGGGAACCTTTCTGAGTCAGATAGTGAAGAGCCTGAAAATGACGAAGAGCCCGAGGATGAAGATCCCTTAAATAATGAAGAGAACGATCAAGGCGAAGGAGAGGCGAATCTCATGGCGAAACACATGGTCCAGATCGAAAAGCAGAATAAGCGCTTAATGAAGCTCATGTCCCAGCTCCCCGGGGATCCGACGCCAAGCATCGTGGAGCATCCAGACGGTTATGCAGAGTCACCATTTATCGAAAGGATCGCGAGGGCTGTGCTTCCCAAAAAGCTCAATCTGCTTACCCTCGCTGCTAATTATGACGGTTCAACCGATCCAGGCGAGCATGTCGCTCAGTACAAGCAGCGGATGTGGCAGCGTCATTCCTTGGCATTTGGTAGAGGCCTGCATGTGCAAGTCTTTTGGAGCACGCTCACCGGTCCCCTCTCAAATGGCTCGGATCTCTCAGGCCAGGAAGCATTGGCAAGTTTTCCACCCTAGTCAATAAGTTCTATGAGAAGTTCGAAGGCATTCGTACCCTAGAAAAGCAGACGAGTGACCTATATGGCGTCGTTCAAGGACCTAAAGAATCTGTTCCCGATTATTATAATCGCTTTAATAAAGAAATGATTAGCATTAAAGATCTTGATACTAAGACTGCTATACAACCGTTTGACGAAGTACCCGTGCCAGACGTTCGAGGAAGTCAAGTTGCGAGCGTTAGCACAGATGAGATTGGAGGAAGATGATGCCATCCTCAACACCATATCCACCCGACGTGCACCAGAGACCCCTGCTGACCGGAAGGCTTTCGTCCCCAAAAAGAATAATTGGCGAAGCCACCCTTATAGCCGCTCAAATCAGGTAAACAATGTTACTGACCTTGTCAAAAAATGCAGGTAACGACGCAAGGACGGAGTCGCCGACCTTCCCCGATCTAGACTCTTACGGATTTTCCGTCGACGTCGGAGGCGTCGTGAATGCCTTATCCAAAATCGGAGCACCCGTTCGTTGGCCAAAAAAGAGAGACCGACCGGAAGCGCAAAAAGATCAAACAAAGTGGTGTTAGTTCCATCATGACCATGGCCATAAGACAGAGGAGTGCATTGCGTTGCGACGAGAGGTCACGTTCATGCTTAATAAGGGGCACCTTAAAGACCTCTTGAGCGTCCTTCGGTAGGAATACCGCGTAGTCCGACCCTCCTGCATCGCCCACGCACGTAAAGGTAATCAACGTTATTTCTGGTGGGTCTGATGTATGTGGACTAACCTATTCCGCAGCCAAAAGGCTAGCAAGAGAGGGTAATCCCTCATCCGCCGTTTTTAAATCTTGTAAGTCAGCTGAAGAACGCAAGCTCGAAGCAATGGCAATAACCTTTGACGACGGACGTCCGCGACGTGGAGCATCACGATGGATTAGTCATATCCCTGACTGTTAGTAATTGCTTGTTGAAGCGAGTGTTAGTCGATGGGGGCAGCTCAGCCAACATCATATTCAAAAGCGCCCTCGAAGGTATGGGTTTGTGCGATAAAGATATTACTAAAACATCTACTGTTTTGGTAGGGTTCAGTGGGGAGGGTCAACATACTGTCGGAGAGATCACATTGCCAACGCTAGCCAAAGGCGTCAACCTGCCAACCAGATTCAACGTTGTGGATTGCCGGTCCGCGTATAACATCATTCTCGACACTCCATGGATACATAAGATGAAGGCCGTCCCCTCAACTTATCATCAGTCGCTGAAGTTTCCAACCAAGTGGGGCGTCCAAGAAATAAAGGGCGAGCAGAAATCTGCAAGAGAATGCTATAGTTCGTCGCTCAAACCCCAAAGCGTCCATCTAGCAATTAAAGGATGGATCAGCGCCCGACGCGCCCAGCGAGCAGGACGTGGATGAAGTGATGCTCGATCCATCCATCCCGATCGTGTCGTTCGAATCGGAGCGACGTTGTTGCAAGAAATACGAGGTCAGTTAGTTGATTTTTTGAAAACTAACCAAGATTGTTTTGCTTGGTCCCATGAGGATATGACAGGAATCAGTCCTGACGTCATTACGCATAAGCTCAACGTCGACCCCGCTCACAAGCCTGTAAAACAGAAAAGACACAAATTCGCACCTGAGAGGAATCAAGTCATCAATGACGAGGTTCAAAAGCTGATCGATACCGGAAAGATCCATGAGGTAAAGTATCCAGATTGGTTAGCCAATGTCGTGGTGGTCAGCAAAAAGAACGGGAAGTGGAGAGTCTGCATTGACTTCATAGATTTGAAAAAAGCATGTCCCAAGGATTCATTCCCTCTCCCTCATATAGATGCAATGGTCGACGGGACGACAGGTCACGAGCTTTTAATGTTCATGGACGCGTATTCCGGGTACAACAAAATATTGATGCACCCGGACGACCAGGAAAGACTGCGTTTGTCACTAATAAAGGTATATATTGTTATAAGGTTATGCCTTTTGGTTTGAGAAATGCAGGTGCCACATATCAGCGATTGGTCAACCAAATGTTTAAAGACCAACTGGGCGACACCATGGAAGTATACATAGACGATATGCTCGTCAAATCCAAGCGAGCAGACGATCACATCCAGCATTTGTCGGAGGTTTTTGACGTCCTGCGAAGGTATATCATGAAATTAAATCCCACTAAGTGCACATTTGGAGTCTCTGCAAGAAAGTTCGTAGGGTACGTCGTTACGCAACGAGGAATTGAAGCCAGCCCGGATCAAATAAAAGCCATCATTAACATTCAATCTCCACGAAGCGTCAAGGAGGTGCAAAAGTTGACCGGTCGTGTAGCCGCGCTGAATCGTTTCATATCCCGGTCATCTGAAAAATGTCATCTATTTTATGACGTCCTAAGAAAAAATAAGGGCTTCGACTGGTCGCAGCGACACGAAGACGCGCTGTAGAAACTTAAAAGCTACTTAACGTCGCCGCCATTGCTGTCGAAGCCAAATATCGGAGAGACGTTGCAGCTTTATCTCGCGGTAAGCAATGTGTCCGTCAGTGCTGTCCTAACAGCAGCAAACCGACAGCTACCAATCTACTATGTCAGTAAGTCTCTGCTAGACGCAGAGACCAGGTATTCTTCATTAGAGAAGCTCATTTTAGCCATAGTCGTAGCTGTTAAAAAGCTTTGGCACTATTTTGAAACACATACTGTTATCGTTATGACTAACTATCCTATCAAGTCTGTCTTGCGACACCCAGAATTGACAGGACGCATGAGCAAGTGGGAAATAGCACTCAGTGCGTACGACATCCAGTTTCATCCAAGAACAGCTATCAAGTCACAGGCTTTGGCAGATTTTGTGGCAGACTTTAGCCCTGAGCTAGAAAAGCTTGCGGATGACGAAGTCGCTAGATTAATCAAGTAAACGACGACTCTTGGATACTGTTTGTTGATGGACCTTCTAATTTTCGTGGTGCAGGTCTTGGCATTGTGCTAAAGTCGCCACAAGGGGGTAAGATAGTACGAACCATTTGTTGTGAGTTCAGAGCGACGAATAATGAAGCCAAATACGAGGCGCTCATAGCAGGAATGGCACTAGCAGAAGATATGTGAGCAAAAGTGCTGAAAGTCTTCAGCGATTCACTGCTGATAGTCAGCCAAATCAAGGGCAAATTCGCGGCAAAAGACTCTAAAATGGCCATGTACTTTGAAATAGCTCAGCGAAAAAGTAAAGTGTTTAATTCATTTGACATTATGCAGATACCAAGGGACCAGAATACGCAAGCGGATGCATTGGCCAATCTCGGATCTTCTTTAAGGGACGTTTCGCTCACGTCCGTCCCTATAGTTCATTTGGCGAATCCTGTTATCGCTAGGAGCGTTGGGGACGCTGTCACGACGATGGCCGAACGTCTTCAAGACAACAATGAGGTCGTCAGTAAGATCCGTAACCTCGCGTCTGAGAGCGACCCTGGCGCCGAGGAGGTAAGTGTGAGTTGGATAAAACCGTTTTACGATTTTCTTGCTAACGACGTACTCCCAACAGATAAGGCAGAAGCACGCAGAATTCGGTTCAAGGCGTCGCGATACATACTCATTCAAGGAGTATTGTTCAAAAAATCTGCCGCAGGCCCTACCTGCGTTGTTTGGAAAAGGATCAGTGGGGGCAAGTCCTGAAGGACATGCATGAAGGCACTTGTGGAAATCACTCAGGAGGACGCAGTTTATCCAACAGAGTGTTTCGTATGGGATACTATTGGCCAACAATGAAGAAAGACGCAATAAGGTATGTCGCCAAATGTGATAGTTGTCAACGACATGCAGGTATGACGCATAAACCTTGTGAACTTTTGCATCCTACTTTAACACCTTGGCCTTTCATGAAATGGGGCATGGACATAGTTGGCAAATTACCTCCAGCCCCAGGTCATAAGGTCTTTATGTTGGCACTAACTGACTACTTTTCTAAGTGGATTGAAGCAGGTTCTTTTCAACAGGTAGCGATAAGGAAGTGATTTCTTTTATATATACTAACATTATTTGCAGGTCTGGTGTTCTGTCCGAGATAACATGCGACAATGGGTCACATTTCATTAGCAACGAGACAAGACGTTTCTGCGATGAATGGAGCATAACGTTGTTAACGCCAACACCAAGATACCCGCAAGCCAATGGACAAGCTGATTCCAATAACAAGACGATCATTGACTCTTTGAAGAAGCGACTCACAGCCAAGAAGGGTAAATGGGCGGAGGCGTTGCCTTCCATCTTATGGGCTAATCGCACGACACTGCGCACTGCGACTAGACAAACACCGTTCTCACTAGTTTATGGTTGTGAGGCTGTCCTGCCTTCAGAAGTGAGCGTCCCGACTGCGAGATGTAGTCTAACGACGGAGCGACAGATGCACGATGAACTGTAAACGACCTAGATACCATTGAAGAGTTGCGCGACACAGCATTGGTACGCATGGCGGCCCATCAGTAAATAGTAGCAAGGAGCTTTAATAAAAACGTCCAAGCCAAGTCCTTCGTCGAAGGTGGTTGGCTCCTAAGGAAAGTATTTCATAACACACAAGAGGCTAACGCTGGTAAGCTAGGACAGAAGTGGGAGGGACTATACCAAATTAGTAAGGTGGTAGGTAACGGAGCCTACGAATTGGTCCGACGTGACGGAAGCTCCGTGCCACGTAGTTGAAATGCCACACACCTCAAACGATACTTCTTTTAAGCTAAGTAATAAGCTTTGTTTTCCCATTCGTTAAAAAAAAAGATATAGATAGATGATAATGCTATTATATCTGTGTCGCTAGCTGCTAGCGACCATAATGTTCTCTGACTAGGTATTGTTGAATTTCAGGGAAGCTGTTCCCGTCCATCTCGTTAACGTTCCGACGATTTTTCACAAGACATCAGGCAGATTTACATTTTACTACCATATAAAATCTTTTGGTCGACTATTGCCTCAACTGACGCTATGACAGGGGCACAGTCATTTTAAAGCTATAACGGCTGACGACATTTCATCTATCTCTTTGACAAACACACGTAAGTATCTATATATTTCCTATATGTATTCTAAAGTCATTTAGTCCAAACGTTACGTCTGAACGACCCAAGATGGCTTTTACTTAGTCCAAACGTTACGTCTGAACGACCAAAGATGGCTTTTACTAAGTCCAAACATTATGTCTGAACGACCAAAGATGGCTTACTGAGCGCCTGACCATCCTCTAGAAACGTCAGAATAATGACTGAGACACATACATGAGACATAAGATCAACTTTGTTAAAATCCAAAAGCATCAACGTAATGGTCACCCCCGTAGGTGACCCAAAAAGTTCAAACGATAAAAAGTTATGGTCACCCCCATGGGTGACCCAAAAGTACAGTACAAACAGTCACTCCTGCGAGTGACCTATAACAAGAGTTTGATTAAAGTTTAAGTAAAAGGGGCATGATATAAAGTGCCTAAAAATTAAACGACAGGGGCCTCCTCAACTTCCTTCTCCTCGGACGCTTCAGCTAGTAAGACAGTGGCTGGAGCCTCCTTCTCAGTTTCGGGGTCAGAGGGCACATCCGACGCTATGAACCCGGCACAGGACGGGGCGTTTTCATCAACTTTTGGTGAAGAGTCCACCGTCGGAGCCAAGTCCTCTTCGTCCATCAGATCCTTCATTGACCCCATGTACTGGAGGTACAGGTCAATAACCTTTTGCGGCATCCACGTCGCCGTCTTCTTCATCAGGAACTGATACATTAATTAAGCCCTGACCCTGGTTGTCACCTCAGCCTCAAGAAGGTCCAGCTCATTCTTCTGTGCGTCAATACTCGCTTGGAGATTCATGATCTCCTGACGCAAATAGTCTTCCAGCTTAGTCACCCTCTGCCTAATCTCTTCCAGCTCCTCTTCGTTTTTCTTCAAAGTCTCCCCCATGTCCTCCATAGTCTTATTGCAAGACTCCAATTCAGCGCCTTTGGACTTCGCGTCCAATTCAGCCTTCTCCATTCTCTGCTTCATGGACAGGTGACCCTTCAGTAGAGACGAGATCTCCCTCTTAGCCATTAGGAGATGTTGAGAAGACTGCACAAGAAAAGATAGGATATCTGTTATTCAAAAGTCGTAAGTCATTATAGCATAGTGTTTCAAAGGGGAGAGCAAGTGTCTATACCTGGAATAGGAGCTCTAGCCCATCTGACATCATGCGGGGGAGAGTATGGTCCTTGATCCTTTCCATTGCGCTGGGAAAGAGGAACCTGTCAGCTTCAGCTATATGGACCTCTCCAACGACATGAAGTCGTTAGGGACGGTCACAGTATAAGAAGGCCCACTCTTGTCTGGAGGGGCCAGGAAGTCAGTTTTGCGCGTCTTAGACGCAGCGTCATGCTCGTCCTCCAAGTGGACGACAACTGCTGTGTCTTTCTTCGTTGGCGCTGACGACAGAGACGCATCGTCGTTAGAGGACTCCCTCTTGCGTTTGCGCAGCATCTCAGCTAACGCTTGCCCGTCCAAACTCCCCCTAGGACGCGACTGCGACGAACCTATCCAAGAGTGTCTGAGTCAATAACACGAAACCCTTCCTTGGAAAGTCCTACTCAAAAATAAAAATCAGAGAGAATAGATAGACTAACCAGATGCCATAGATGAACAACTGTCTTTAGAAGTAAATAAAATCCTTCTGAATTGCCTGTCTTCCTCTGGCACTTTCAAGAATTTGTCACAGAGACTCTAAGATTCGTCGCGATGCGACAATAGTTTTGGGTTGAGACCTGCAGAAGAAACGATGTAAGAGTAGTGTTAACAACATGACGCAAACGTTAAAAGTTTGAAAATAAAACACACCTTTGGTGTTCCAACCGCTAACCAAGGACGTCCCAGCTTCCCCTAGCGACGACCTCTTCACAAACACAAACCTGTTTTTCCAACCTCTGTCATTCGACTGTATTCCTCCGACCAGAGGCTCTAACCTTGCCTTTGCATGTAGGGCTATCCTATTTTTTGCTTTGACCCTAATCTCATAGTGTAACAGTAAGTCGTGGAGGGTGAAGGCTTCTTCCCACGACGCCGTCACCTTGTCGATGACACTCAGAATCCTCCAGACTTGGGGCATGATTTGCCCAGGGTTGATTTGGTAAATTTGCATCAGATCCCTTGCCAGGGGGGTGAAGGGAAGTCTAAGACCTATTTTGAAAGGGTATTCGTAGAGCACCACCCATTTTTGGGGACACAACTCTGGTGGTTCGTCAGACTCAGCGTTCCTAATGATAGTACACTCGGGCAAACCCCCTAAATCTAAAAATCTTACCATGTCTTCTTCCGACATCGTTGACAGTTCATCTTCGTTCTCACTCCTCTGTTCCAAAACCTTGTCTTTCCCTTTCGATTTTTCTTGGTTTTTTACAAAAGTCCTAATGCTACGTCTGCTAGGTGCCATGAGATCAGTAGAAGAAGAGAAAGTAGAACGAATTAAAGGAAAAAACGAGCGAAAAAGTGCGAAATTACCTGGTGTCAGCGATCGATTTTCCGGCGGAGAGAATAATGGAAGTTAAGGAAATTGCCTTACTTGAAGAGAGAGAAAGATTTGATGAAGTTGGAGTAAGAGTTGGGATCTTTAAACCGCCCAAGTTATTTATGCCAACAAAGAGTAATCATGATAATCGTGCCAACGGTTATAATTAAAACGGCTATTTAAAAAGAAAACTACCTTTTGTATTTTGAGACCCTTGAACTACCAAAAATAACCGCTTAAACGGATCCCCTTTCCTTCCTTGTATCTCCTTGGGAATTGTTTTTCTATAATTGACAAAAGCGAGATTTCTCTTGTGATTTTTGATATCTTAATGACTTAGATAGAATTTCATTTGATTTATTGATTTTTCTTAACAATTGTCTCATGGGTTTTGTGTTACCCCGATTCAACAATTGCGGGAAAATTGTTATGGCTGAATTTTTTGACAGGATGACTCTGACGCAATGACGTGATGACTCGATGATGCCATCTGACATGATGACGAAGTAATTATGACTAGAAGACACAGTGAAGGACGCGAGATTGGAGCAGAGCATTAATTAAGTGGTAACGGTCCAGCTAAATAAGGAAGGAGTGTAATAAGGCATAAATTCAGCCGTTAAAGAGCAAGGATCATGACGTTGGAGCGTAAATGGAGAAGATCTCCCATGATTGAAGCGCCAAAGTTAATGTAGTAATTAGTGAATTCATTTTTGTATTCGTTGAGAAAAAGCCAAGGGAAAAAAGAAGGCATATAAAAGGGAGAGAGAGGTCATTGACATGTTTTTTACACAACATAATTGGATGAACACTGGAGAGAAAATAACATTCTTGTAACGACAGTCAGTCACTAAGAAAGATAGTAAACCATATTAGTTTGGTGGATCTCCATCCACCCGCGGTTTTTACCCACCTTCATAGGGGTTTTCCGCGTCACCATTTTTCTGTTTTTATCCCCTTTGATCCCCTTTGCATTTTTTTGTCGCATTGTCTTAAACATAATATGGTTAAATCGTCCCAAACTTTAATGTCGTCCCAAGTGACAAATTTTAGCATAAACAACTGTTTTGGTACTTTTATCCTAATTAATTAACAAATCCAAATATATAATAATACACTATATAGTAATTTAGAATATAATGTCAACAATGGAACTTGAAGATTACGTAAAAATACTTCGAACAACGTATATTATCATAAATAATAAATAATCAAAATATCTACATATTGGAAGTTCATCAAAATCCTAATACTTAATTCATAACTAATATGTTTCTAAAAATACCATAAAAACATACTAAAAATGTAGTTGTAGCCTTACAAAGCTAACTAATACTAAGATCTAGCAAAACAATGATGGTAGTCAATTTGAAGCCTCAAGTAGTGTCCGTCTATTCTTGATCTGTTGGACCTTTATTATTTTCGTTTACCTTCAAAAGAAGAAAAAAAGGGCCAAAATTATAACTAGCACGTGATGTAATATGAAAAAGTTACTCTAATAAGTCTTCACGAGATAAAAAAAAGAAATATATGTGTTTGGACCCAATATTGCCTGGTGGGCCACTACATGCTCCAAGGCTCCAAGGTTTGCTGCCAGCGTGGAAGTCCTCTAGTGGGACACACCTAGAGATGGCAATGGGTAGGATCTGGACAGGGTCCTCTAGGATCCAGATCCAGATCCAGATCCGTTTTTTAGACAAGGATCCATATCCTACCCGGATCCACTGGGTAATAATAATGAGGATCTAGATCCAAAACGGATCCTTGCTTGTTGTCTTCAAACTAACCTAATTTTCACAATAATTAAAGATTTTAAATAATAAAGTCATCTAATATCAACCAAAAAATACATTTAATTTTTGAAAATAACCATTGCAACTACTTACAATTATTCAATCATCAAATTGTAGATTAGTTATCAACCCAATTTTCGAACTTAATTATCATGTAAATTCGCACAAAAATCACACATAATTAGAATAATAATCTGAAATTCAAGCGAAAATCCGTTTTACATGTAAACACTAATATTATAATATTATCAAAATATGATATTAAATTATAATAATAATATTATAAAAATGGGTAAATGGATTTGGATCTGGTAATAATTTAGGACCCGGTCCAGATCCATTTTTTTAAAGGAGGATCCAGATCCTACTCGGATCCATAGGGTCCAAATTTGAGGATCCAGATCCGTGAAAAATGGATCTGGATCCACGGATCCGGGTAGGGTCCATTACCCACTGCCATCTCTAGTCACCCACCTGCCTTAAATAATGTGCCAGCATTGTAGAGACATTTTTCACACATTTCAACACCTATAAATACTGAGCAGATCCCCATTTATTGAGGTAAGGAATACTAGACAATCCACTTCACAAATCCCAATTAATACACATCAACTGACTTGATCGTCGGAGGGGCGATCCCGGATCCACCCCCGGGGTAGTCTAACTGTCGTTCTGTGCAGGTCTCCTAGCAGTCTCCGAGCATCCGGCCCTCGTTAATCCTAATCCCGATCCATCCCACCTAATACAAGTTTTTACCGGAAACGGGTTGGCGCCGTATGTGGGGACATCGAGCTAAAAGTCATGGCCATCACTCGGAGAAACCGGAGGCGACAAAGGATTCCCATCCCCTCTCACCACTCGAGGGCACCATCCCATGAGGTGGCCGACGAGACGACGAAGAACCCCCGGCAGGCTCTAATACTAAGCTTCCAGGTAGGAGGAGAAGGTACCTCGAACATGCCTCCTCTGCCTCCTTTGCCTCGACTTGTGATTGACCGTAATCGAGTAGAGAACCTCGATCAACCCCAGGTCATAGCCCTTGATCCACCGAACTCACCGCGGGTGTCTCAACGGGCAACTCAGGCCGCCCCCAGCAAAGGGGACGCGCGACATGTGATCAACGAGCGTTACCTAAGGAACGGTAATCGTGACGCTCGAGAAGTCCTGAACGAAAAACGAGCGCAGTCCAGGGTGAGGAATACGCCTCCCAGTCCTAACCGGGAACAGAGGGAACCTCGAGAGAGGGAGCCTCGAGAGAGGAAACCTCGGGAGAAGGAGCCCTAGGAGCAGAGAGAGCCTCGAAAAGAGAAAGAGCCTCGACATCGATGGGGTCATAGACAGCGGGCCTCGAGCTCTAAATCCAGCCATGGAAGTCCAAATGGGTAATTTAGGGTTCTCAATGCCCTTCGGGGAGAACATCATGAGGGTTCTCACCGCTCGAAAGGTTAAAGTCCCCCCATCGATCATTACGATGGAACAACGGACCCTATTGACCACATGGCAGCTTTCAAAGCGCAAATGAGCGTTCAGACCAGTAGTGAGGCGGCATGGTGCAAATTCTTCCCGACCACTTTAAAGGGGTTGACCTTAACCTGGTTCACCGAGCTTCCCTCTGGGAGCATATCGAGCTTCACTGCCCTCGAGGAAGCTTTCAAGCAGAACTTCATCGCGGGTAGAAGACATCGAAAGACCAGTATCCATCTCATGTCGATTAGACAACGGAGGGAAGAAGACCTAGCCGACTACATCAAGAGATTTAACGAAGAATCGCTAAAAGTTTCTGATCTACAGGATAGCGTCGCATTCACCACGCTCATGTCCGGGTTATATCCATCGAGCAGATTCGAGCTGAAGCTCGCGAAAAGCGAGGCCTCGTCGTTCTCAGAAGCCATGAATCTTGCTCAAAAGTTCATTCAGGCCTCCGATATCTGCAAAACGCATGAGGAGCCTAGCTCCCGAAAGAGAAAGCACGAATACACCCCTCGAGCGGATAACCCTAGGGATGTCCCTCGAAAAGAAAAAGACTAGAAGCCTCGACTGGAAAACAACTAGAATGACCCCCGGTATAACTTGAATCAAAGAGATATCTATCTGGATATCAAAGGGAAGTATCCCCTACCAGAGCCTAATCCCATCCGAACATCCGTCAACAAGCGAGATAAAAGGCTCTGGTGCGAGTTCCATCACGAATGTGGTCACACTACACGTGACTGTCGAGAACTAAAGAGAGTGCTTGACAAGCTAGCCGACAAAGGGAAATTGAACCGATATCTGAACGACCCAAAAGAGAAGAAAGTTGAACCCCCCCAAGAAAAGCAGACTCCAAGTGATGAGACTGCAGGGTATGTTAACGTCATTGCGGGAGGGTTCGCCTCGGGCGGCTTAACCAGCTGCTCTCGCAAAAAACACCTCTACACCCTGAAGCACCGGAGTGATGCAACCTTTTCCGCAGTATGCCCGACTATGATCTTCAAAGACAGCCATCGACCATACAAACCCCGCGTGACGACCCTTTGGTTGTCGAAATGAAGATAGCCAATCTGCGGGTAGATCGAGTTCTGATTGATAGCGGGAGCTCTGCGGATATCATCACTATGGACTGCCTAAGGAAGCTGAAATACGAAGAAAAGGACCTCGCCCCCATCGACCAGCCGTTGGTGGGATTTGGGGGACAATCCGTTCACCCCCTCGGTTCAGTCAAACTGCCCACACGAATGGCGGAGAAGGGGGCAGGTTGGAATGTCATCATCGACTACCTAGTGGTCGACACCAGCGTTCCTTATAATGTGATCATAGGGCGCCCCACACTCAACAAAGTAAAGGCCGCCATCTCGACGTATCAACTGCTCCTGCAGTTCGAGGGGGATGACGGGAAGGTCGCTCTATTGTTCGGCGACCAGAAGTCCGCCTGAGAATGCTACGTCAACAGTTTGAAAAGCCGTAACGAGGGCATCTCCCGAAAAAGAAAGTACCCCGACCCAGAGGAGCCCCTTCCTGTGATGGGACTCTACATGGCCGATAACCCAAAGCGGTACGAGAGGCCTCATCCTACAGATCGAGATGAAGAGGTGTGCATTGATAGTGAACGAAGCCGCACGGTCCGAATAGGCAAGCAGGTCCCCGAGGGAATTAGGGCTCAAATCCTCGAAGTCATCAAGGAATTTCAAGATGTCTTCGCTTATATTGTCGATAAGATGCCCGGAATCGACCCTAAGCTTATGGTTCATCGGCTCAACATTCAAGAAGGATATAGGCCGATCAAACAAAAATTAAGGCACCAAGGGGCCGAAAGGAGTGCGGCGGCCTCCGTAGAGGTGCAAAAGTTGCTAGCCGCCGGTTTCATCCATGAGTGGCAATATACCGAGTGGTTAGCCCACGTGGTCCTGGTCCGAAAACAAACCGGAGCCTGGAGGATGTGCATCGATTTCACAGACCTCAACAAGGCTTGCCCAAAAGATGATTTCCCCCTACCCAAGATCGACAGGGTGGTTGACTCGACAGCCGGCCATGCATTGTTTAGCTTCATGGATGCAAATGCGGGGTATCCTCAGATCCCTATGGCCGTAGAAGACCAAGTTCATACCGCCTTCACCACAAACTCAGGGGTATATTGCTACAAAGTAATGCCTTTCGGCCTCAAGAATGACGGGGCCACCTACAAGCGTTTTGTAAACAAGATGTTCGAACAGCAGATCGGACGGAATGTCGAGGTCTATGTCGACGACATGATCGTCAAAATCAAGAAAGAAGAAGATCACTTGTCCGACTTAAGGGAAACACTTTCCACTCTGCGCACCCAAAACTAGGGGTGTTCATTGGAGGGTACCCGGGAAAGCGGGTACCCAGGAAAGCGGGTACCCGGGGAAGCGGGGAATTAATTATTCGGCCCTTGACCCGGCCCACTAAAACCGGGTACCCGAATGTCGGGTACCCGGATTTAATGGGCCGGGTTATAGGGTACCCGATTGTCGTAACTCTATAGGCTGCTGTAAGTTGCTGCAAGTCTGCAACTAAATTTCAATATTTACAAAAGGTAGAACAAGCAGTGTATACATAACAAAGTTCCTCTACTACATAACAAAGTTCCTCTACTACATAACAAAGTTCAACTTGTTAAATTATAAAAGCAAAGAAAATATTACAACGTTCAATAACTGTTAGCACTCAACTAAATAAAACAAACACAAATTAATTTAAGACGAGGATCATTTCATGCAATAGTGAAGTCCGTAACTTCAAGTGTCTCATCGATTATTATTGTTGGTTGCTCCAAAACCAAATCTTTCATGCCTACAAAAAACATACAAGATAAAAATATTAGTATAATGAAAATTGAAAACAAGGGCATCATATATTAGGTTGACATAGTTACCTTCTTTCTTCCATATTCTCCAACTCCAGCAAGTTTTCCTCTAGAGTAATAAGTGTATTGGTTTGACGCATCCAATCTTGACCGCAAACAAGGGCTTCTACCATTCTAGTACTCAAAGAAGTACGAAATGAATCTAGAACACGACCCCCCGTGCTAATTGCGGACTCCGAAGCAACGGAAGAGACCGGAATAGCTAGGATATCACATGCCATTGTCATAAGAATTGGATAACTCTTTTCTTGTACAGCCCACCATCCCACAATATCAAATTTAGTAACTTGAGGTTCTAAATTATCTCCTAAATACTTCTCCAATTCAGATTTTCCATTAGAAGTATCTTCATCCATCCCCACCCTCCCTCACAAAGCTATTTCTCATACATTAGAAAGACTCCCTCCAGCTTCAACCTTATTCCTTTCAACAATTGTGGAGGTTGAAGGTGAGGAAGATGACCCCGTTTGTTTTGTATAAACCTCAAATAACGAGTTCAGAGCATGGTTAATCCGTTGGCACAAAATATATGCATTGGAATCATATGAGTTACGAACTACATATTCAGTATATTTCAACTTATTCCTGGGATCAAGAATCAATGAAATGAACATCAAAATATTGACATTATAAACATTTGACCAATACTTATCATATTTCAACTTCATTTGCTTCGCCATACTCTTAATCCCTTCATTAGAGTCACTTATGTACTTCGAAATTGTAAATCCAATGTCATATATCTCTTCAACAAAAGTATAACCAGTCACATAACGAGATCCCAAAAGTTTCAATGTAGCATCATAGAAGATTGCAAGGAAAGGCAGGAAACATTCAATCTTATCCAAATCATCATCATCAGGAGCATCCCCCACTTGTCTTTTTAGCTCTCTAATATAAGGAGTGTGCTTAGTTCTCATATTTTTGAATGCTTTCCTAAACACTAATGCAGTTTTGAGCATCAAATAAGTGGAATTCCACCTTGTCTCAATATCTAAGCAAACAAGACCTTTACATGCTATGCTCTCTTCTTCGACACAAGACTTGAACTTTTGCAGCCTGGAAGGAGAAGACCTAACATATTTAACAGCTGCATGCACTTTCAAAACTGAAACATCTACATCTTTCAAGCCATCCTTAACTACTAAGTTCAAAATGTGTGCAGCACACCTTACATGCAAAAAGTCAGAGTCTAACACACACCGTCCCAAAGGTTTAAGATCTTTTTCAAGTACTTAATAGCTAAATAATTTGAACTAGCATTATCAACTGTAACAGTCAAAACCATTTTCAAACCCCATTCTAATAAACACTTTTCAATAGACTTCCCAATCAGTTCCCCCGATGACACCAACAGGGCAAAAGTTAATGATTCTCTTGTGCAATTTCCAGTCATCATCAATGAAATGAGCCGTAAGACACATATATGACAAGTTTTGAGCGGAAGTCCAAGTATCCGTAGTAAGACAAACTCCAGAAGACAAGTTTTGAAAAAAACTTTTTAACTTCTTTCGTTGTTCAATAAAAAGACCATAACAATCTCTTGTGATAGTAGTACGTGAAGGAGGAAGAAAATCAGGAATAACAACTTTGCAAAACATACGAAAACCCTCATGTTCAACAAAATAAATGGCAATTCATCAATAATTAACATCTTATTAGAAAGTGCTATCCTAATCTCGTCATGATTGAATCTCCATAATTTTGGAATATTAATCGTTTCAACTGTGCCATCAGTGTTAACCTTAGTCATAGACTCAAAATCCAATATTGATTGTTTTCTATCTAAGTTAAACGGGGCCTTTTTACACCTATCAGTGTGACGTTTCATGGCATTAGTTCCAATTTTTGCTGAACATGTAATTATAGTAGGACAATACACACACATTGCATGATCTTTATCATTAGCAATCACAGCAAAGTGATCCCAAGCATCAGAAGTTTTTTTTCTTTTACCTACTTCCTTTGTGGCTTTGGCTCTCTTCTTAGTTCTTCTCTTGTTTGTGTTTGCAGGAGCCTCCCTCAACACCTCAACCTCATCCGATTCATCAACACTTTTGCTCGAATAAACCTCATCCGAATCATCAATGTTGTTCAAATCAGTTGACATCTAAACAAGAACATAAAAAATAGGTCAATACATATTAACTTATACACTTTCCTAATGTTGAATTGAATACATAATAAACTGTCAACATGGCATTTATGTATTCAATTCAATATTAGGAAAAGTGTTGATGAATATGTTGATTTAGCTGTCAACTGTCAACAATTAGTGGTTGTTTTCGGGTTTAGGGGTGTCTTCGTATGTTAATTCTAACTAGAATACATAAATTGTCAACTGTCAACATTTATGTATTCAAACTAGAATATGCTATTTGAAAGAGTAAATCAACATGGCAGGAGCTTAATATCCTAATTCCTAAGATGAGAGTTGAATAGCAGGAGTAATAAATCAACATGGCATGAGATGAATGCAAGTAATAACTTACTTCTCTTGACGAAGATGAGAGCCGAATAGAAATTACAGAAGAGATTGATGGTGTTGAACTGTTGATTGTGCGATTGAGAGTGATGAAGCTAAGTTGATGGTGTTGATTTGTTACGCCAACAGAAGAAGAGAGAGAGTGTGTGTGTTTGTGTCTTTGTGAATAGTGTCGCTCAACAAGAAAAAAACCCTAACCCTAACATAGTAACATCCTCTCTTGAAACAGATATTTTTTTCCTTTACAAATTAGTATTTTACAGTGTTTCAACCGGGTAATTTGGGTACCCGTTTTTCTGAGATTAAGGCCCAAGCCCCGGCCCACGTTTGTAGCAATTCTTCGGGGCGGGTACCCGACCCATTATAATTGAAAAAACAGTTTAAATACCCACCTAAATGGAGCCGAGTTATCGGGTAGTTGGGCCGGGTAGCTTGGGCCGGGTATTTTTGCACTTCCCTACCCACAACATGAAGCTGATACCGAAGAAGTGCGTCTCGGGCGTAAGGGGAGGGAAGTGCCTAGGCTTTCTTGTCAACAAAAGAGGGATCGAGGCCAACCCCGACAAAATTCAGGCCATTATCGAGATGAAAAGTCCTCGAACTGTTAAAGAAGTCCAGTGCCTAACCGGCTGCATAGCGGCCTTAGGGCGTTTTCTCTCTCGATCCGCCAACAAGAGCCTCCATTTCTTTCGAGCTCTTAAATAGTCAACATTCGAATGGGATGTTTCAGCGGAAGAAGCATTCCAACAACTCAAAAACCATCTAGCAAGTCTTCCCAAGCTAGTTTCACCTTTACCAGGAGAAACACTCTTCGTGTACCTCGCAGTATCTGAGCACGCTATTAGTGTGGTCCTCGTGGCCGAGCGTGAGAAGAACCAACATCTGGTATACTTCGTGAGTCACGCCTTCCGAGGCGCGGAGTCCAAGTATCCCCCAATCGAGAAAATGATTTTTGCCCTAGTTCTTGCAACTCGGAAGCTTAAGCCTTACTTCCAGGCTCACCCTATTAAAGTTCTCACAAGCCAGCCTTTACGAAAGGTGATTGATGGGAAGAATGAGTGGAGCATGGTTGCGGATTGGGCCAACCAAATATCGGACTTTGGCATAGAATTCGAACCCCGACGCGCCATAAAAGCTCAAGCCGTCGCTGATTTCATAGCAGAGTGCACCTCCCGGCCCGAGCCTATCGAAGAGGGATCCTGGAACCTCTTCATCGATGGTTCGTCATCCAAAGTGGGATGTGGTGCTGGGCTCCTGATCCTTGATCCGCAGGCTAACACAACTGAGTATGCAGTTAAGTTCGACTTGGCCGCCTCAAATAACGAGGCCGAGTACGAAGCGCTACTCTTGGGCATCCAGCTTTGCAAAGCGGCCGACACTCGAGAACTCAAGGCTCACTCTGACTCCAAATTAATCGTTTGACAAGTAGCAGGGGAGTTTGAGGCGAAAGAAGACAGTATGAGGATGTATCTAAGGAAGGTGAAAGAAGAAATTTCCGGCTTATCCATCTTCTCCATAACTCATATCCCTCGATCAGAGAACCAATAAGCAGACGCGTTGTCGAGATTGGCGAGTTCGGCGGAAGATTTCTCACCTCGACCCATAATGTGGGAAGTCTTGAAGGCACCCAACATTAATAGAGGGGTGACCACTCTCGACAGAAGTCCTACTTGGATGGACAAAATCATAGCGTTCATTCGAGATGGCATCCTCCCTGAAGATCAACTCGAGGCAGAGCGAGTTCGAAGGCGAGCGCGTTCGTTCGCCTATCACGAAGGGCAGTTGTATAAGAAATCGTTCACTCATCCCCTCCTCTGTTGCCTCAACCCCCCAAGAAGGGGATTACGTTCTTCGAGAGACTCATCGGGGGTCATGTAGAAGCCACCAAGGAGCGCGAACCATTGCCGCTAAGGCACTTCGAGCAGGGTACTACTAGCCCACCATGAGGGAAAATGCCTCAGCTATGGTTCAAAAATGCAAAGAATGCCAAATGCATGCCAACTTACCCTATCAAGCTGCCAGCACCTTAACTACTATCCAAGCCCCCTTCCCATTCGACATGTGAGGCATGGACCTCCTAGGACCTTTCCCTCCAGCATCGGGGCAGCGGAGGTTCCTACTGGTCGCTGTTGATTACTTTACCAAGTGGGTCGAGGCAGCATCCCTCTCTTCCATCACTGACAAGCAAGTTCAACAATTCATCTAGCAGCACTTGATCACCCGGTTTAGGATCCCTCGAGTTCTTATATCAGATAATGATCGATAATTCAATAGTGGCCCCACTCGCGACTATTGTTCGAGGTTTGGGATTGAAACCAGGTTTTCCGCCGTCAGCCGACCTCAGACTAATGGGCAGGCCGAAGCGGCCAACAAGGTGGTCTTAAAAGGGCTCAAAATGATGCTTGAAGGAGCAAAAGGCTCGTGGGTCGATGGCCTGCCTAGAATTCTTTAGTCCACCAGGACAACTGTTTGAGAAGCAACATGCCACTCACCTTTCAACTTAGTATATGGAAGCGAGGCTGTCCTACCGGTCGAGTTGGGCATTCCATCACCCCGGATCACGTTTTTGATCAAGACATCAACAACGAAGAAAAGAAGATTGACCTCGATCTCCTTCCTAAGACTCGAGGAACAACCCTCCTTAAGGCCATCTCCTATAAGCTCAAGATCACCCGAGTGTTCAACCATCGAGTCAACAGCGACCCTTTCAGGTCAATGACTGGGTGCTCCGGAAATTCGAGTCCACGAGGTGACAGCCTAGCTTGGGAAAACTGCAGCCCAACTAGGAAGGGCCAATATCGCGTGACCTCGACAGTCCGCCCAGGCCCTGGAATGCAGACAACCTTCGAAAATTTTATGTTTAGATGGTTTATCCCTCGAGCTTGGGGGCATACCATATGGACACTCATGCAATCATTTTGTAAGGCACTGAAAAGCATGTCGATCTTTGTAAACATTGCAAGTCACTGGCCTTTTATCTTTTTGGACATTATTTATAACACATTGCCTTTTGTGAATCACTTGTTGTATAAAGGGCTTCGAGCTCACTCAACTATTATACAGTAAGTATAAACTAAAAAGGCCTCGAGATGACTCAGGCACAATATTAATTCTAAAGCAAATGTAAGGCACAAAAGCTCGAAGGGACAAACAAATCAAATGAGCAACAAATAATCAAAGTTTTATTCCATTAATCATACTACAAGTTATCGAAGTCGCTACGATACAAGTTCAAGACAAAACTTAAATAAAAAAAGAAAGCCTAAGGGTACAATGTTTACCCTAGTAGGAGACATAAGAAAAGCCTAGAAAGAAGATAATAAAAAAGAAAGAGCATGAAGAAAAGGAGAAGGGCCACGATCCACCCCTCGAGCTGCTAAATCCGTGAAGAAGAGGAGAAGGGCCACGGTCCACCCCTCGAGCTGCTGAAACCGTAAAAAAGGGGAGAGGAGCCACGGTTAACCCCTCGTGATTGGCGGGGGGAGGAACTTGGTCCTCAGCCTGGCCTGCCTCAGCAGATCCTTCCTCGTGGGAAAGTGCATTGACACCTTCCTCGACTTCGGTCCAGGAAAGACCGGGGGTAAGCCTCTCGAGGGCCAACCACACCTTGCGGAGAGCCTCGGCCTGACCTATCTTAGAGGCTTGCAGAGAGGCGTCCTCGAGGAAGGCTTACCCCTCGTCGGAGTCCTTCCAGTCCTGGACCACAGCCTCCTGGCACTCCCGAGCCTTGGGAATGGCCTCCTCAGCACTCTTTCGAGCCTTCTCGACTCGCTGATCAGCCTTCTTGCAGTCCTTGGCGGCCGCCCTATGCCTCCTACTGGCGGAGTCCCTCAACGCGATGGCATCTGCGAGAGACTACTCGAGCTCCCCTTTATTCTCCTCGAAAGCCTTAAGGGACCTGGCCATCGAGTCCTAGGCTTCCTTGAGTCGCATCTCGGCCCCAGCAGCTATCTCGGGAACAGACCTTCGAGCCAGGGCTAGCACCCTGATCGACAGCTGATAAAAAGAAGACGTTAGCAAGCAAAATGTCAAAAGCTAAAATATTCTAAGTAGTATAAACAAAGAAAGTCACCATACCTCGGTCATGGTCGCCTTAACAGCCTCGACCTTCTGGCCATTGGGCGTTAGGCACACCCTTTCGTCCAGCTCTATCGCCAGATGCTCCGAGGCCTTGTCAAACCTCGCAGCCATTTCGGCCCTCGAGAGGGAAGAAAAGGGTTACCTCATACCCTCTTTAGGCCAAGGCTTCCTCTTCTAGGCCGTCGCGACTATGACAGCACTCGAGGTAACAGGTGCTGAAGTGGCAGGAGGATCTTCGATTTTGACGAAGCTGGGGCCTCGGCCTTAACCTCCTTTGGCTCAGGCTTAGGAGCCAAGAAATAAGGAAGCTGCTTTCCCTTCTCGACGAGGGGATCAACCTCGAGTTTCACCAAAGGGGCCCCCGTGGCCGCCCCGAGGTCGAGGACGAGCTCAAGCCGGCCTTGGCCAGCTTTCGACGTTTGGCCGCTCGAAGGGTCTTGGCAGTTATCAAAGGCTGAGATATCGTTGGTCGAAGTTAACAAAGAGATAGAGATCAAGTTTAGAGAGAGAAGAAAAGAAGACAGAGTTATGAAATCTGCAGGGCTAATTATCCGTACTTATAGGCAGAACCGATTACAATTTCCCAAAAAGGCATTAATTTCTCACCCCTAATGGGCTCCCATGTGGCAAGGCCCAGAAGAAGGCCTCACGCGCCCCACGCTCGCGCTGTTTGTTGGTCTCCTAGTTCGACCATAAAAGCTCTAAAATCTCGACAGGCGTACAACATCGAACGACATAAAAACAAGACACAAGGAGATGAGGAAAAAATGAATCTTCATTTTCGTTAAGTCCAAAGTACATCCTAAAAGCCACTCAGGGCTCGGCTAAAAATGAATCTTCATTTCTACCAAAAAACAGCAACCTAAATGCCGCACAAGGAGCAACTAAGTACAAATAAAATAAAAAGCAAAAGAGCTGTTAAATACAAGAGGCTAGGTAGAACCGATCGAGGCATCGCTCTCCGAGGTCTCAGACACCGCCTTGACATCCCCACTCTCAGAGGAGCTATCACTCGAGTCCACTCGATCATTCGAGCTCTCCTGATGTGCTTCCTCTCCTTGAACAATGGGCGCCTGTAACGCCCCGACTCCTAAGCATCGTTAATTGATTAATTAACTCTTACTTAGCAGCAGAAGACTTAACTTAGTCGGTGCGTTACTGCCGTACTTTCCTTTTCGAAAATACAAGGCAACATAAGTTCGTTAACTAACATAACATTATAGTTATGAAACTTCATAACTAACTTAGAAATGCATAAATAACTAGGTGAAACATAGTTAAGGTTCACAATTTTATGTTCTTAAGTTTAGAATACATAATAATAAGAGTCTGCATAATTTAAGTAGTAATTATTCCTCAATGCTACGCCATTCCGTCATCCCCATCATTACCTAAAACAGAAAAGCATAACGTCATGAGCCGAATCTCAGTAACATACTACACTAACATCGTAAATTCATTTCAATTCATTTTAGTTGCAAACAGGGAGGAGAGAATAAAGTAAAACATTTCATAAACATGTTATGTAAACATGAATTCATTATTATCCTCATATCATAATCATCATCATAATTATCTTATTGGTAACTTGACGAGTATAACATACAGGGACGTCTCCCATCATCATCATCATCATCATCATCATAATCATAGGGCAATAGCCACCAGGGAAATCGTCCCTAACCAGAAGGTGGCATAAAGCCATGCATAGTGCGGTACCACCAGGGACAATTGCCCCTAACCAGAAGAAGGTGTTTCCGCCATAGAATAGAACAGTACGTGCACGACCAACATAACATCATACTGCCAAGAACCATCTTTCACTTTTGTTTATCATGTTCCATTTCTTTTTATTTATACATTATACTTCACAATCATCATGAAAATCATATTCTTTAATCTTTCGCAATTCATCATAAATTACGTAACGTCGTGAAATATCATGTTTATAAATAGTATTTCATATCTCGCAATCCATAAAAGCATACATTTAACATAAACATTATAAATTTCAACATAAAACAGATATTTAGAAAGGGAATGCGGGTGTTAGCAGTAGACGTTACCTCAAATCCTGCTTAGTAACTTTGATAGTCGGGGGAGGCTTATAATATCCTTTTTTTCTTTAATCTAACCAATAATTGATAACGAGACGAGTAATATTGTAACTTCCCTCATTTGTTATCATTATAAAGTTATAAGGTTAACAGGTTACCAAATTAATAGTTGGACTATGTATATTCCTTTGGTTTACTAAACTTTATAAATACCGTCTTATTATTTAAATAATTATTATTATTACATTAGCTTTTATAAAATAAAACTTGTCATATTTGAATATTAATAAATTAAGGTTGATAATATGGACTTAACAAAATAAAGGATAAGACTACTTAGTATTAAATTTAATTTGCTAAACTTATTCCACTCAACTTGCCCATTAATTACGCTAAGTCATAATACTTAGATTATATTATTTACATTTAACATTGTAGTAAGCTAGTAACTAGTTGTAATTATATGTAATACTTCCAACAACAATTAAGTTAGAAGTTGTATGCTACTTGAGCCCAAATATCATAATTAGTAAGTGTTAACAATTAAAACATTTATGGCCTAAAAAGGAAAATAAGAAAGAGAAAGTAAATAAAAGTAATGTTCATTACCTTGCGGCAAAGAACAGAGGAAGGGAGACGATGAATGTGTCGCTAAGAAGGAAGCTGCAATGGTTAACTTGGGGGTGCTTCGTTGGAGTGACGAAGGTGGGTCGTTCCAGTGGAGGTTCGTGCAGGCGTGCAGGTGGAAGAGAAAGAAAGGAGTGGGTGTGGGTCGTTGGTAGTCGCGGAACTGTTTGGTGGTTGGGAGGCAGGCTGGCACGTGGCTGCTATGGTATATGAAGTCACAAGTGGTGATGGTGGCGTTGTGATGGTGTGGCATAGGTGATGGTTGGTGGTGTCGTCGTGGTGGTGCGGCGCAGGTGGGTCGAAGAGGGAGTGTAGTGATGCGAGTTGGTATAGCGAGAGAAAGAGAGTGCGTGAGAGGTAAGGGTGGGTCACTGGTGGCTGGAAAAAGTGTGGTGGCTGGAGATATGGCGGCAGACGTGGGTGGCGAATTGGTGGTGTGGTGGTGGTGCGGTGGAGCTCGCCCAAAAATAGAGGAAACAAGCAGTGGTATTTTGTGATATTTTTGGCTAACAAAAAAAATATGATTTTTGGTTTTGTTCTGTTCGGCAAATCCTGGAAATTGATCGGTATTTATAGAACTTGTTGGAGGTTACCATTGCTTTGCTGATCAGTTTATAATTCAAAGCATATGAACTTTGGTCAAGTTATATTAATGAAGGAAGATTGAGAATTCAAAGTTTGGGGCTTCTTCCAGATTTTGTGAGATATTGTAGCAAGATTTATTGACTATATGAACTTAGCTACTGACAAGGGTGTTGAAATGTGGTGGTGAAATTGTTGATTTCATGTGTGAACATTGCAATTTGTCGAAGAAGAAGGAAATGGGAGGAAGGAAGAAGATGGCTAAAGTGTTAGACTCATAGGGGGATTTTCGTAAATTTAAATTTTTGCTCAAGTATATACTTCTTCTATTGTCTACAAGTTAGATTAAATAAAGGGAACTTGAAATAGCTTATTATACATTTTAATATCTATAATTCTTGTTTTTGTTAGTTTGAAAAGATTTAATTCCTAATTAATCCGACAATTAGTATTACTTAAATACAGGATATTACAGCGCCCCAGAGGCTAAGGGGTCTTTGACCTGCTGGAGTTCCTTGATGTGTCCAAGTTATCCGCCAATCTTAGGCGGATTTCGAGGCATTTTTGGTGTCGGTACGAGCTTAGTGTCGGGATTTAGGAGAGATTTGACATTAGGAGGTGTTGCCGGAGGATGTTGTGATTTGAGGAGTCTAGGGAGTGGATTGCATGGTGGCACACTTGAGGGCCGATCTTTGCCCTCCGATTATTTGTGGTATCCTGTGGTCCTTGTTCGTAGTCCTTTATGGTACATCTTCCGAGGTTTTCCGAGCTTTGTTCGAGTTCCGAGGTCTGTGGTTCAAGCTTCGTTGTTTGTCGCCCAAAGATTGATTTCACTCCAGTTCTATAGCTTCATGGCTTTCTAAAAAGCGAAAGTACTTCTTCTTTCTCTTCGTTTTTATGTTTTGGAACGTTTTTGAGGCAGAAGGTTCGTCGCGACCCGCGATCAGTATCGCGAGTCGCGACCTGCCTGTTGTCGCGAGTCGCGACCCCTGCCGCAGCACCTTATATTTTCTTTTCCTCCCTTGGAGGGTAAGCAGGTTAGGTTAGCTTTTATTTTTAGTTCTAACTACGAAGGAAAGATAGAGAGAGAAGGGTGTTCCATAGGTTTTCATCTACTCTTTCTTATTGTATTTGTAATGAACTCTATGGCTTTGCTAGCTTAAACTTTCATCTTGGATTTGGTTATTGAAGCTCTAATCTACTTGTGAGAACTTCTTACTCTCTATTTTCTTATGGTCATTGTGATGCTTCTTGTATTTATTTCCATGATATTTGCATAATATTTGCTAGGAACGTTACTAGTATTGTTGTGTGAATCATCTAATGCTAGTTTTAGGTGCATAATCGGATTTTTGTGTTCCTAGCTCCATGTAGCATACTAGGTGTTTGATTAAATGCTGAACATTAATCTTGTACACTTAGAGAAGCATAGCTTATTACTTGAATGTTGTTGCTTTGATAACATTATTAATCCTATCGTGTTCCTCGACTTTAATGCTACTTTAGTTTGGACTTAAGTGCGATTCATTTGAGTTAAGTCATAGTAAGAGCGGTTCAAACCATGCGGATCGTGTGTTAAACCACGATCTAGGAGGATAGAGGTATCGACTTATCGATAGGTGACCATAGGAAGGGTTGAGGGTTAAGGTTTCGTGATCACAAAGTAGGTTAGGGTGGATGTTAACCGAGTCCAAGGCCTTTTTATATTGTAATATCTTCGTGTTTTAGTATTGTGAGTAGTTTAGTTCACTTACATTGTTCCAAATCCCCCCTATTCGGTTACTTTGGCCTTAGCACATACTAGGGTTCTTAATTCGCTAATTTCCGATCAAGTTCCTTTGCTCCCTGTGGATACGATCCCTACTTCCATTATACTTGCTTTGTGTGCATGAAAGTAGGTTAATTATATTTGGTTAGGAGTACACGGCAAACGCTTACCATTCCTCCCCAAGAATATCGCCGATGTCGATGGCGTCATCCACCTCGAGTGCGGGGTCAGAATCACCATCCTCGTGACAGACCATGTTAACAGAGGCATTATATTTAGCCTCGACCGCAGACCAGTCAGCCTGGGGTATAGCATCTTGGAGCCTTTCCACGGGCTCTCGAGCTACTACCTCGGATGCCTCCAGGCCCATGTCCGCTGCAAACTCCAGGTCGACCTTCGAAGTCTTCCATTCCTCGATGATCTGGTCCTGATTGCGCAGGACATTGTCCCGTTGGCTCGCCAGGTCCCGGATCCTCTACTCCAAAACGACCTTATCCTTGGCCCAAAGCTCCCTCTCCTCCTTGAAGCCTTAGTTGAGCCCCTCGATCTCTTTTCCCCGTTCGACGGCCAGCTCAGTTTGTTGCTTCTACCCCGCTCGAAGCTTGCGAAAGCTGGCGGTATGACGATGGCTCATTATTGCCATACGATTTGAGTACTGAAAGAAAGAGATGTTAGTGATATATCACGGCATAGAAAATAAACCAAGAAGGAGCTATCTTACGTCAATCCAGGAAGAGTAGAGCTGCTCGATCGCTTCCTCCTCGGTGAGATCCCAGACTACCTTCAGGTCCGGCTTCAAGATAAATCTCTTAACCACCGAGTCGAAAAGAACGTCCTTCTCGAGGGTGGTCTTTTGCGTGAAGTCCCGAGTGTCAGCCTCGGGCTCCGACGCCTTCCTCTTCTTCGAGATACTCTTCCACTATCTCAACAGAATTCCGCTTAGATTTCGAGGTATCCCCTGACGGTTGAGGAAGGACCTCCGCGACCACATCCCTCCTAATGTCCTCCCCTTGAGGGGTAACAATAGACGACTTGGTAGGGGGAAAACCTTCGGCCTCTTCGAGGGATCCTGAAAAAAGGGAAGAAGTTAGGAGGAATTAAGTGTACAAAACGCGATCGCTTATAGAAGTAAAGTTTACCTATGGGGGTCGAGGAACCTTGGTATCACCCTTCGATACCTTCAACTTGAGCTGTTCCTGAACCCTCTGATTGTCAGTTAATCTCTTCTGCATCTCATCACTAAGCTCTCGACGGGATATAACTGCAAAACAAATAAGCACAGTCAGAATCATTTCAGGATACAAGGAATGGTGGTCGAGTGCCTAAAGCATATAAAGTCCCTACCCTGGGGATAGGCTGGGCTCAATCCCATCGCTGACAAGAAATGCTCGTTGCTTAGATCCTCCGCAGCGGGATTCCAGAACTGAGGAACTTGCTTCCTGTCACTTCTCTCGACCACGGTAACACATTGACAGTAAATGGCTACCTTAGCCTCGTCCTCAGTCATTCGAGGCACAGATCTGTTCAGCCATAAATTGGGGCCTTCGAGTAGAGGGACCATAGGAAAGTCTCATTGTTCAGCTCGACACACGTACATAAATTCAGTATGAAAGAACTGTTGGTTTGTGGGCATATCCCCCAACAACTTTGTAAGGGTAGCAAACCTGGAAGCTCCACCAACCTTCTCCATTCGAGGTAGCGGACATGATGACGAGCTTCATCATATTCCTCCAGAGAACTAAGGCAGGTTGGACGTCCATCATCTTACAGATAGCCAAAAACCCCACCATCGAACCCAAACTGTTGGGCATCAGCTGACATAGGGCCAGGCTGTAGGAGGACAACACCTCGACTATAAAAGGGTCCAAAGGAAATCTCAGCCCTAGCTCGAGGTGCGCCTTATACAGCGCGATGCAACCCGTCGAGGGGGTGCATACAGCCTCTGTGGGTTCGGGTATGCAAAGGGTGTAGGGATGTTTGATGAAGAAAGAGCTCTTGAGGAACCGGAGGTATTCCGATATGAAGTCCATAATCGGCCCTCGAAGGTGGAAATGGGCTATGCCCCTGGGAAGGTCCGCCACCTCCTCATCTCGGCCGCTCGTGCTCGCGACGAGAGAGTTGCCCTCACTGGTCCCCTCCATAACTCGCACAACCTGGTTATCGAGAAGGTCATCTAAGTAACTCCTAACGGCCCGGGGTCGAGCAATGGTAACGGAGTAAGGGGGGTTATTTAACTCGTTCACCCATCGGAAACTATGGACGCACCTTCACTTGAGTACGGAAGAGCGTCGAGGACCTGAGTAAGATCCGGACACTCGAAGGTCGGGGACACCACGGGGACTCCTCCAATAAAAAACCTATCGAATAAGGGTTCTAACAGGGGGGCGGAGTCCCCGAGCTAGATGGGGTGCTCCCAGTATCCTCCAACAAGGAGCTCCATCCAGAAAGGTCCATAAGAAAGTCAAGAAAAGCAAAGGAAAGAAGATCGTACCTTAAGTAAGGAGGTACTCTTGAGATATGTCCCCCACTAGAAGAAAAGCAACCGACCTTCAGGGCTCTCGAGATCGTACAAAAAGAAAGGCGAAATCTCAAAAGGATCAAAGCACACAATTGAGACAAAATAAAGTACTTACCGTCGTTTATATAGCTTGCTTGAAAAGGACGGTTGGTATCCCGACAGGCTAAGGCACACCTCAGGATGCCATGTCATTGAGACTATTAAAAAGCCCAATAAACGCCAGCCTCTTGGTCCAGTCTCCCATAGATCCCACAAGCTTGACTGGAACCTAGCTGAATCCAGTGTTGGAGTGCGGCTGCACCATTATGAAAACCTCTTCTCACCGAATCTCTAACTCCTTGGGCAATCCACGCCCTGATGGAGGCCGAAGACCTACATCTAGGAACCTCACCCAGATCGAGTGGGGGATATCTCGGCCACCGCCGCCGCTGAGATCGACACCCGTCAAGCGTTACGGTATCATACCCCTCGAGTGAACCAAGGGCCCTGGGTTACCTCGAGTGAGGTCGCTTCCCCGAGTTACCTGGGACTTATCGGCTCCCAAGTAACGTCGGGCGAGGTCTCAGAACTTCCTCGAGTTATCCAAGGCCCATGAGCCCCTAGGTAACCTCGAGCGAGGCCTCTGAACTTCCTCGACTTACCTGGGGCTCATTAGCCCCTAGGTGATCTCGAGCGAGGTCTCTTAACTTCCTCGAGTAACCTGGGGCTTATTGGCCCCTGGGTAATCTCGAGCGAGGTCTTTTAACTTCCTCGAGTTACCTGGGGCTCATTAGCCCCTGGGTAATCTCGAGCGAGGTCTCTTAACTTCCTCGAGTAACCTGGGGCTCATTAGCCCCTGGGTAATCTTGAGTGAGTCTCTTAACTTCCTCGAGTAACCTAGGGCTTATTGGCCCTTGGGTAATCTCGAGCGAGGTCTCTTAACTTCCTCGAGTTACCTGGGGCTTATTGGCCCCTGGGGTTTCGAGCGAGGTCTCTTAACTTCCTCGAGTTACCTGGGGCTCATTAGCCCCTGGATCATCTCGAGCGAGGTCTCTTAACTTCCTCGAGTTACCTGGGGCTCGTTGGCCCCTGGGTGGCCTCGAGCCAGGCCCTTTTCCACTCCATCGGAACACGCAGTAACCTGCCCATGAAGGGCGTACGGGTAATTTCCGCAAAACACGTGGCATCGACGGTGGTCCTTCCGACATATTTCGCGTGGGGCTAATGTTTGGACCCAATATTGCTTGGTGGGCCACTACATGCTCCAAGGCTCCAAGGCTTGCTGCCAGCGTGGAAGTCCTCTAGTGGGACCCACCTGCCTTAAATCCTGTGCCAGCATGGCAGAGACATTCTTCACACATTTCAACACCTATAAATACTGGGCAGATCCCCATTTATTGAGGTAAGGAATTCTAGACAATCCACTTCACAAATCCCAATTAATACACATCAATTGACTTGATCGTCGGAGGGGCGATCCTGGATCCACCCCCGGGGTAGTCTAACTCTCGTCGTGTGCAGGTCTTCCAGCAGTCTCCGAGGCCCTCGTTAATCCTAATCTCGATCCACCCCACCTAATACAAGTTTTTACCTTAAACAATATGGAATAGCTTACTATGACCATGTAATCTGCTAGTGTTATGAAGTATACTCTTTAACCAACATGCTATCAATTTTATCAGGAATTCTATGCATATACGATGGGTTTGTAACCTTCAGATTCAAAATTGAAAAGCCAAAAAGAAGATTTGCCCACTTATGATGAAATAAGTAATGTTTAATTGGATCTAATTTGTCAAATAAGGTCGTGCCCCACAAGTCATGTAACTTTAACTAATTGCCTATATGACCATCTTCTACCAACTCTGGTCACTTAAGGTTCAGGTCCTATATGCCCGTCATGCCGGAGCCTAAAAGATAAGCATAAAAAATTTCCCAAGGGAGTGGGAAGGAAAGGAGGGAAGGAGAAAAAAAAAAACAAAAAAGCAGATAAACTACCAAACCAAAAAAAAAAAAAAAACAAAAAAAAACAAATAGTATGACAAAGTAAGTATGCTATTTCATCATGAGAGATTCTACAACGTCAGTCAAAGAAAAACAGATCTCACACAAAAAGAAAAGGCCGCATAGTGCACTACCAGGTATGTGCTTAGATCATCGTGGGAATATTATGTTTACCAGAATATTATGTTTTGTTGCACTTACTTCAGGTTTTGTGTCTACGCTCCTTAATTTTACATATACTAGGGCCTGAGAGGTGTTATCAGTAGCTCCAGTCCACTGAAACTTTTTATAGATGCATTAATAGTACATAAACATCATTAAGTGCCTGACTATATAAGATATGGTTCATACCCCTGAAAATCACCTTTTTTTTTCCAGCTAACAAGGACACTCATGAAAATACATCTTTCCCTATCTTTTGAAGTTCTTAGGAGATTAAACCTCATCCTTAAAGGTATATAAAATGTTAGAAAACAACTCAAAAGAGTCAATGCACCTTTCAAACATGTAAAGATGTATTATGTGTCTTTGCTAATAATAGGTCTCATGAGTAGAGTTATCAACACTCAAGTTATCAGTTTAAACAATCACTTGTTGGTAACTTGTAAATGAATGAAAAATTGACCCTAAAACCTAGGGAGAGAAACTCTCAAAGAAAGTAACCCTACTTTCTAGTCAGAGATTAGCCGACATCATCATTTCCTTCACTTCTCGCCGCTACTCCGCCTCTTTTCTTTGCTGCACTCATCAGAATTTGCCGGCTTTCTGCAAATTTAGCCAAGTGGCTTTCATGCAACTCCTTTATCACCGCTCATCTTTTCCTTAAGAGGAAGTAAAACTTCATATTTCTATATCAAATAGTCTCATAAATACCATCTCTTTAATTTTCACTTTCCACTCATTTCCTCCGTATCTTTATCATGGCTAATAGCAACATAAACACCAATCAACCTCAGTCAAGCTCTTCTCTACCCTTAAATCAATGAAATGTTTTCCAACGTATGGGGATTCTTATCCATCATCCGCCAGCTAATATGTTTACAAATATAAGGTGTTCACATGCTGTTGTCGGTATGTTCTTCGACCACTCTCCTCCCAATACTAGTTTTGTTTTCAACAAAATAAACAATCATTGGGAGACAAGAGAACCAATCCTAGTGTTTCGTACGGGTCCGTATTTTGTTTTCGTGTGTCAAATCTTCTTGACCGTGATGCACTTCTTACTCTCAATACAACCTTCATCGACGGCAAACTCATCACTTTTCGACCGAGTTCAGAAAGCCAAATTCCAGCTAGCATAAATTTCAACATGGCTCGCATATGGGATCGAATTCAAGACTTGCCCTAGGGTTACCTGAATACGGAGTGGATGGTTCGCCTTCTTAGCCATGTTGGTTTAGTTGAAGCAATTGACAGTGAAGGGTCGGGTCTCCCCCCAACAGTCGTATCTTCGGGCCAGGTTAGTGATTGATATAACTAAACCACTGATTCTGGGGTGCTTTCTTCCTTTTGACGTGAATCACGCAGCTTGGGTTTATTTCCGATATGAAGGTAGTTTCAAGTTTTGTAAAGAATGTGGATGTGTAGGTCAAAATACCACTCGTTATCCTTTTATCTACTTATGAAGCTCATAAATTAATAAATAAGCGTTTACAAGACTTTGAAGCCCATGGTATAGTAGTTCTCCAAACTCATGAGGGTATCCCTTTATATACGAATCTTATTAGGGGTCTAATAGATCGGTTCATTCATCGAAACCCTCTAGTAAATCTTCTTCATCTAAGACCTCATTTAGATCCTCCTAGCCAAGACCCGTACCTCTTCCCTCACCTTTACATGCAAGGTCATGTTACCTCTGAAACCTCTTCGGATGAATTCTATGATACCTCGCTAGATTTCCATAGGGGCGGTAATAATCTTCCAAACTGTTTTGCGGATTACTATGAATTTCATGTGAATCATCACCAGGTTTCATCATACTTTTCACAAAATGAAATGAACGAAAACCCATCTAGATTCTGTGCGAGTCTTCAAGCAAGCCCAAGCCCAAGGAGGCGTTTTGGTTTAGGTTCGGATAACAGTGGGTCCGTAATTCCCCCTTTTAATCACTCAAATGATCCTAACACCAAGTTAGACCTCAATTTGCCTCCTAGGCCAACACCAATAAACCTAGTAATTACTAGACCACCTAATTCACATATCCCTTCCTATGGGCCTCCTTCTAATTTTCTAAATGAGCCACATCTCTCTAATGCCATGTCTTGTCCCAGTAGTGAAGGACCGAGGTCTGTGGACCGTGAAAGACGTTCTTTTTGGGCCCAAGGTCCTTACCGCATGATTCAGGGGTTTTGTGTTCCAGTTGGACGGGCTTTATGTAATAGACTTCATACATCTCCCCCATCGACTAGTGCTATTAAACCCCCTACAGGTATTCTAGAAGGTCTGGTGGCTTATGGTTGAGCTATGCAACCACCAGGACCAGATGAACCGGGGCCTAATTATTGGATTGAAGGAAATGCGACTATAGCTAATATGGAGGTCAATGAACATACAACTTTGGAACAACAATCTGATAATCTTGTGGAAGAGGATCAAGAAGGAGAACCATTTGCGCTTCGAAATATTGCCAACCTTATTAACGACAAGTTTCGTATATCACCCCCTGTTATTGCAGATGTTTTTCACACTTTTTTGCAGGTTCATGGAGTGACAGGTAATGATCAACAACAACCAATGTCCGACGTAAACTACTCTCCTACTTCCCCATTGCATATTCATTGGAGTGATACAAGCAACGAGGAAGATTATGAAACTGTCACAGGCTACATCATGGTCGAACGTCCGATATATAGTCCTAGCACTTCCAGTGTCATCTGCTAGTTTCAGTGGGAAAAAAAGAAGGAATGGGGAACTAGAGCATGCTCATTCAGTGGAGAGTTACTTTATATTTTCAGGGAATAATGATCAGGTTAAAAGGAAAAAAACAAAAAAAAATGATATGACGAATGGGATGCAAAAGGAGGGTTCAATATAAGACGAACTGGTACATGCAACAACACTTTCGCGAAAGCTATAACTGATGATTCTATGGTAGGAGTGCTTGGGGTTGAACCAGGCCGAATGTTAGATTCAAGGGAAACTAGGAAGATGTATGCAAAAACATCACCATTGGAACCAAATGGGAAATCGACTTTAAAAAGGAGTAAAAACTCAAGCCTGGTTTTACTAGAGGTACACGGCCCAATGTCTCATAAGGAACTGGGAGTAGAACACCAGGATGTGGAGGAACTAGACTCGCAGATGTCTCGGGTCATAAATCACGAAGCTGAAACTGAGAGCAGATAGTGGTTGACCGTAATCAACCACAGCATCAGCCATGAGTATTCTATCTTGGATATTCCGACAATTCCATATCTTCAGTGGTTGTTATCACAGTTTAAACCTGTTTTTTTTTTTTATTTTTGCAACAAACAAAAAGTAGTGTATCTAATGTATATAAGATGCTTCGAAATACTAATCCGACATCTTGTCATGGGGTATATGCTAGTGAAACACCGGGGGGGGGGGGGCTCTTCTTTGTTGTGGTCCCAATGATGTAGATATAGTGGAAAGCTCTAGTAGTTTTATGTTTTGTAAGATATCGGCTATGAATGGCAAGCTATGGCACTGTTTATTCTTGTATGGAGCTTCGCAACAACAACACCGAGCACAATAAATGGCACTACTTATCTTAACTATTGCAACCATACACTCACTACTTGATTATTGAAGATATAAACCAACCGGATCAATATTCAGATAAGATAGGAGGTAGCCCTCTTAGTTGAGGCTGGAAAGAGATAGTAAATTGGAAAATCAATTTGCAACTTCAAGATATCCCTTTCATGGGCCCCCGTTTTACTTGGACGAATAAAAAAGATAATGATAAACTAATAATGGAACGCCTTGATCGAGCTTATGCTTCAGTGGAATGGCTGAACGACTATCCGCAAACATGCCTCCGCAATCTACCGATCACCATCTTAAACCATGGGCTAATTTTCCTAAAAACCTCATATGAAGGGCCAATGGCTAAAAGACCATACCAGGTCGAGAACTAGAGTTTCCGCTTTCATGAGGTGCAAAGCATGGTCAACGAAATATGGCAATTCATTATTGTTGGATCTCCAACTTATATTTTGACTCGACGGTTAGCTATGATTCGAAATCGTCTAAAGGCTTGGTTCCTTGATAGGAAGTTGTTTTGGGGAATAAATTAGAAACGCCTTTTTGAAAAACTACAATATTATGGCAACCAAGTTCAATCACATGAACAAGGTGTGAATTTCATGCATCATCAACGCTCTATGGTTGAGGACACTTCGCTGGCGTTTACTTACTGGCGCCCGTGGATTAAATCAAATTCCATTCAATTTGGCGAGCTTCCATCGAAACTGCTCTTCAGACGCCTTCGTCAGAATCAACAACATAATATCATCCATATGTTACAAAATGCAAATGGTGATTGGATACATCAAAATGAACTACAGACACTGATTAAGCAACATTTCACTACAGTGATAACCTCCAATGGCGGGGATGATAGTCTACAGGCGTAACACAGTGAGCAAATTAAGTTAGTGATGCGTGAATTGAATCTACCTGTTATAAGTAATATGGAGGTGTCAATCTTCGGGTCTGGATAGTTTTAATGCCGAGCTTTTTAAAACATATTGGACAACAGTCGGAGATTGTGTAAAAGAAGTGGTGCAAAAATTCTAAGCTACTGGACAATTTTGAAGGAATGGAATCGCACGCTGATCATTCTTATTCCTAAAATCAATCCGCCAGTTCAGGTAAATCACTTGCGTCCCATTAGTCTTTATAAGTGTTTGGCAAAGTCCATGGTAAATCGTATGAAGGGTTTATTACCAAACTTAATAGATGATTTCCAAATTGCTTTTATTCCGGGCCGTCATATGGACGATAACATTCTGGTTGCCCATGAAATTACTCATTTCATAAATAAGCATCGTAGAGGTGCTAATATCTGGCAGCTCTTAACTTTATATGAACAAAACTTATGATAGGGTCAACTGGGCATTTTTGATAGAAGTGCTGCGTGCTTATGGGTTTCCTGAACATTGGGTGAAGATGATTCATGAATGTATTTCAACAGTGACGTATAAGGTACCAATTAATGGAGCAGTTGCTGATCCTTTCGCTCCGACCTGTGGTTTACGTCAAGGCGATCCTCTGTCGCCTTACCGTTTTTTGTTCTACATGGATATCTTGTCTCGGATGACAACTCTGGCGACTAATATTCGTCAGTTTCAAGGTATACGCATCGGGAAACGAGGACCACGGATCTCCCACTTGTTTTTCGCAAATGACTCGATGTCCTTTTTCAAAGCATCTCAAGCTTCTTGTTGTGCAGTGAACATTGTAATTCGGAGGTTTGGTGATATCTCGGGCCAACTATTGAATCTACAAAAATCTTTTGACAAGTTCAGTCCTAATATTCAAGATACGACATAAAAACAATACAAATCAATACTCGGGGTGGAAGTCAAGTCATCAATAGGTAATTATCTTGGTATTCCAATTGATATGCATAGGTTAAAAGTCAAACATTTTATCCCCCTGTTGGACATGACTGTGAAGCAGATCACTTCCTGGAACCACATGAATATCTCGTAATCAGCAAAAGTGATAATCATTAGCTCTATACTCATTGGCGCCCTCATGCATTATCTTGCAGTGTTTCGAATTTCAACCACCATTGTGAGTAAATTGGATCGCATGATAGTGGGCTTCTTCAGGAAGGACAATCAGGGAAAAGGATTACATTGGAAGAATCGCGCGGTCATTCAGATGTCATGGGGACACATGGGGTTTGGGGATTCGAAACATAGGTATTTTTATCTCAGCATTACTCATGAAAAAATCTTGGCGTGTTAATCAAAATCCACATCTTTATTATCAAGATTTTACCATCACAACAACTGTCTGGGACACTCCCATCTAAGACGTTTTCGGCAATCTTCCTGGGGGCGAAACGGAATTATTATGGCTACTGACCTGCTAGAGCATCATAACTGCTGGAAAGTAGAGAATGGACGCAATATTGGAGTTATTTCTCATCGCTAGATGAATGGAAAACATCCTATTTTCAGAGATCACGTACCACTTTATGAAGCGCGTAATCTAAAAGTGGCCGATTTAATTCTGAATAATCAACGACAATGGAATATTCTCAAAATTAACAGCCCCTTCGAAATTTCATCGGCTCGTCAAATTAAAGGTATTGAATTACCATCTTCTCGTGATAGTAATGATGAGCAATTATAGCCTTATAGTAAATCCGGGGAATATACTACCAAATCGGGGTATGCAACATTACTCCAACAGCAAAATGAAATATATAGCATGACATCTACCTTGGATATGAAATTCTTCGTATTATGTGGGAATCGCGCATCATGCCTAAATGGAAGCTAT
Organism: Beta vulgaris subsp. vulgaris; assembly: GCF_026745355.1. Taxonomy (NCBI): domain Eukaryota; kingdom Viridiplantae; phylum Streptophyta; class Magnoliopsida; order Caryophyllales; family Amaranthaceae; genus Beta; species Beta vulgaris. Next base: position 28,951,177 of record NC_079209.1, read on the forward strand.
TTCTATGGAAATTGTGGCACAACGGTCTGGCGACAAAGTTCAATCTCTACAAACGTGGGATATGTATCTCTATTGAATGCCCAATCTGCTTGGACGACTCTAAAGACACACAACACTTGTTCTGCCGATGTCCATTAGAAATTGAGGCTTGGGCTAATCGCCAGTTAGGCCTCCATCTGTTGACAGGTAATAGTGAATCATTTCGAGGTTGGCTTACCTACTTTTTATTTCGTTCTTATCAGGAAGATAGGCTCGCGTATCTCTTCCTTTGTTGGCACCCTTTGGACCATCTGGAAACCACGAAATGAGAAAGTCTTTCGGCAGAGACTACCAACAACAGATTCGATTCGTAGCCTCGTTCATGAAAGTGATAAACAACATGACATTTTTTTCAATCCCGTGCATGATCCATCACGAAACCTTAGGGACCTAAATATACCACCAGGTTTCCAGTGTGCACACTTAGGTAAATAATTAACGGGAGAGAGGCCTCTTTTGGTGCAGATTGACGCTTCGTGGGATAAGGTTCAATTTTCAAGTGGTATAGCCTGGGTGAACAGCTCACCAACACATGCAAACCAAAGACATCAAGGCCATTTTTGCTATGCCGCTTCGGAACTCGTCGCAAAATCTATGGCTTACCTTAAAGCACTTACATGGGCTAGTTTCGCAGGTCACAGGGAGGTTGCGATCATAACGAATTGTACTACCTTAGTACATCTTCTATGCTCGACAAATAATAGGGATATCTCCGTCCGATGGACTATTGAGCAAATAATAGGTTCTGAAGGTATCCCTTACACAGGTAAGGCAGGCGCTACTATTAGCACAATGTTGTGGGATACATCAGGTGGATGTAGGTTACGGGTTAGCTTGGTAGCGGTCTTTTCGTTTTAGTTCCTTATTTCTTAAGATTGTCCCGTACAAGCTTGTCGATTTATTTCTTTAATTCCTATACTATCCTTCGATGTAAAAAAAAAAAATATAAGTTTTGGCTTATGGATGTTATAAACATGTAGAATAAACCTTAGGAAAAGTTGACACTAGTGGTCTCATTTATGACTGGTTCATTTTAAAAGGTCTCCTTTTTTTTTACTAAATTTAGAAAGGTCCCAAATTTAGGAGCCTTCCCAAAACAATCCTTTAGCTTAATTATACAGTTAAATAAATAAGTTGAAATAAATGGCAATCCTCCGATAACCAATTTTTTTAATTAACTGAAGCTAGTTCAAAAGTCTAATTTTTCATGATTAGCCAATTTAATAGTTAAGTTCAAGGACCGTTTTCGGAAGACACACCAAAATTTGGGATCACTCATGTAAATATGAGTTGTGACCTTTGAAAGTGAACATAGTTGGGACTGGTATTCTGACCGAGTTATAGTCATATAGAATTAGAGAGTTATAGTTGTAGTCCTTATGGCCAGAATTTACTCATAAATTTATAATCCTTATAGTCGTTATATATTTATCATTTATAAGGTTATTGATAGAATATAAAACAAATGTTGAAGCACCAACAATCAAGTTAATATTTGATAGAATATAAAATCACTCTTAAAACTCCATGACTAGTTTTACACTTGATTAGTTATGACTAGTCTTAAATAGTTCAACTCGTAATGTCTTGTGAGATATGAAGCTATCAATTAATCAATCCATGACTTTATCATCTTATCACTTAGGTAATCGACTTGTTTGTAGTCATTCTTGCCAGCTTAAGTTCTATGATAGTTGAAAAATCGATCTAAATACCTTTATTATTAGTCATTTATGTAATTCTATTGCTCATTACTAGTGATCGTAGTAATCCAATAATAGTATGATCTAAATAATAATGACATTTGAAATCGACGAAAATGAAAACGGTATCATATGCTGAATGACATAATTAATAAACAAAATGACCATTAACAAGCCCAATAATCGAGTAACACCAACTCGATAATGACTCAATTTGAAGAATAGTTTGATCTCATATCGAACCCGGTAAGCTCAAACCGTAATATAACAAAAATGTAAATGTTACAAATTACAATCCAAAATTACCTTCAAAATGAATTTATCATCTAAATTACAAAAATGTAAATGATCATATACTTACCCAGCCATCTAGCTAAACCCAAAATTACCGATACTAAAATGAATTTATCATCTAAATGATCATCCCAAAGATCATGCAAATCCAGTTTTACAAACTCGCTTATAATGTAATCCTAGTTCAGTCGAATATATTAGGTCCGCCTAAAAAATTAATCTGACCCAAATTTGATTTTTTTAAAGGTATGAAGAATTCCCTTGCAAGGAACACTAGTAGAATAATTGTTTATTGCTGCGGTTTTACCCATGCGCAGCAATATATCACGTAAAAAGAAAAGAAAAAAATATAAAATAACCATATTGCTGCGATTTCAACCGAAAACCGCAGTAATATGGTTTCAACCGATTCTTTGAAATTTTTTGACTATTTCACTAAATATATTGCTGCGGTTTCTGCCAAAAATCGCAGCAATATATTAAAATAATATAACATTATAATTTGGACCTATTGTTGCGGTTCCTATTGAAAATCGCAGCAATAAACTTTTAAAGTTACTATTAGAATAACCCATCTAGGGTTTCACTCCTCTTCCTCTCATACCACGCCTCATCTCACTCTCTCTCCTCCCCTTCTCACCAGTTTCATGCCTCTTCCTCTCCTTCCCTCATCTTCTCTCTTCCTCTAAACCCTCTCATACTCTCAACCACGCCGGTCGAAATATCATCTTCAATTTACCGGCGTTCAAAAAAAAAAATTCATCTTCTCACCAGTTCTTGCTGTTCATTTCAACCATCTTCTATTGATTCTCTCATCTGACGCGAAATATTGAAGGGAACAACATAGATATTTGCGGACGACACAGATCTGGACAGTTCGTTAACGCGCGAATTTGTTCTCTCATCAGATATTCTGTCATCTGACGCGCGATTTTGTTCGGATCCACCGTCGGGTTTGCCGACGACGCGCGATTTTGTTCGGATTATACCGCTGGTTCCGCTGCCGACGCCTGGATAGTTGTCGGCCATCTGGATTTCAGTTGTTCGTTTTTGTGTTGCGTTTTTTGACGAAGGAGATGCACTTCAATTTTTTTTTTGTAAATTTTCTTTTTTTCATTTTTGTTTGTTAAGAATTAATATATGTTAGGCTGACGAATGATTTTTGTTTGTTGAGAATTTTTGTTTTGTTGTGGTATCTAGTATGTACAATTCAGTTTCTTATTTTTTATTTGGTTTCTTACTTTTTAATTTTAATTTGTTTTTTGATTTTTTTAGTTTTATGTTTTAGTTTTAATGTGTTGCTTAGTTTTTTCATTTCAGTTTTTTAGTTTGTTTTTCTTAGATTTGTAATACTGGATTGTTGTAACTTTTTTTTATATTATAATTATCAAAAATTTACGTTTGGAGAAATGATAAACAATTTTTTTTACCTATTTTGTGTCTATTGCTGCGGTTTTAAACCGCAGCAATATCAGTATTACCAATTGTTGCCCCCTTAATTATTGCGCGCCCAAAACTGCAGCAATAGGCCACTTTTTGACCACAACAATAAACATTTATTCTACTAGTGGAAGGAGGGAAATCGAAAATCGTTCTTGCAAGGAGTGAGAATCGAAACACTGTCACAATCTTGATTCTCACCCAAACTTGATTTATGTTGGAACATTTATAGGGTAATGGGTTTGAAACTCATAAGGGTATGTACTAGAAGAGGAGGAGGTCTAGTATGCAAAAGGCTAGAGTGCATCAAGTGGCAAAACGCATTGATAAACCAAGGGAGACAGAAGACTGGCCGCGAGTCGCGACAACCGTCGCGAGTCGCGACCAGTGGCCCGTCGCGAGTCGCGACAGGTGTGCGGGTCGCGACCAGCGCCTCGCGACTCGCGAGCTTTTTCGCGAGTCGCGACGTGTCTTCTGCCTTGGAATGTGAAAAGATGCCTTGACGGTTTTATGTCCGTTGTGATGTTATGGCCTCATTTTAATGACCTTTAAGGTCCTTAAATCAGCTGATTAAAGGCCTTTGATGGGTGATTAAAATGGGGGTTATGGTTTAACTACTCTAGTCAATGAAAGGTTTATTCTTCCTATATAAACCTTGGAATTCCTATGAGTGAAGGGTTGGAAGAAAATCAGAATTTTCTATTCTATACTCTCTCAAACACTTCTTGCTTAGCTTAAGAGAAAACTTGCAATCTTCTCTTGAGTGTTCTTCACAAACACAAAAACACAAGTTCTTGTTGGATTCACTTAGAAGATCATCTAAGTGGATTGTTTCTCTCCATTGTATCTCATTAGTTATTTCGTGTTAACCCGGTGATCCTAGAGGGGCGAAATTAAACTAATAGGAAAGCGTAGTTTCCGTGCCTTGGAGTGGATATCCGGTTCTCTCATTGATCACAACATCTAACAATCTATTAGTTTAATTCTCTCTTTTTCGGATATGGCTCAATCACTCAAGGACATGACTATGAACTTCCAAAAGTTGGATAAGTTTGAGGGGGTGGGCTATCGGAGGTGGCAAAAGAAGATGCACTTCTTGTTGACCGCCTTGAATGGGTGTATTGTTTATCAACTCCTATGCCACCACTCCCGGAAGATGGAGAGGAAGAGCCTCTTGAGACTACTAGGAAGAGGATCAAGTGGGAGAATGATGACTACATTTGTCGTGGTCATATTCTCAACTCTCTCACCGACCCGTTGTTTGATCTCTACCAAAATGTGGAGAGTGCAAAGGAACTTTGGGATGCTCTTGAGGCCAAGTACATTTCGGAAGATGCTTCAAGTAAGAAATTCCTTGTTAGTAATTTTAATTCTTTTAAAATGACTAATGATCGGCCTATTATGGAGCAATTCCATGAGGTTCATCATATTTTGAACCAAATAAGATCACATGGTATGGTGATGGATGAGGCAATTGCGGTTGCCTCAATCATTGACAAATTACCAAATTCTTGGAAAGATACAAAACATCTTTTAAAACATAAAAAGGAAGACATGTCCATGGAGCAATTAGGAACTCATCTTCGTATTGAAGAGGGGATCCGGGCTCAAGATGGGGTTAAGGATACTACTCCTAGTATTCCTAAATCTACCGTTAACTTGGTAGAGGTTGGTGGGTCTAGTAAGACCAAGAAACCCAACAACAACAACAACAATAACAAAACCAATGTTGCAAACAAGAAGAGGAAGACCCTCTCTTGTTGGATATGCAATGGTCCTCATCTTAAGAGGGATTGTCCTTCTAACAACAAGAAGAAGACAAAGAACACACAACCTAGTGTTGTTCAAAACCAAGGTAACAATGCACATGTTAATGTAATTGAAGAAATGCATTTTGTTGCTATGATTTCTGAAATTATGTGTGTGCAGGTTGATGATTCTTGGTGGATAGATTCGGGAGCCTCTAGACATGTGTGCAATAACAAGGATTTCTTCAAGTCTTTGAAAGATTTGGATGATGGTCCAATCTTGTATATGGGGAATGATTCTACGGTAAAGGCTAGAGGCATAGGCCAAGTAGAATTATTGTTAACCTCGGGAAAGACTTTAACTCTCCGGGATGTTGTGTATGTACCGGAAGTTAGGAAGAATCTTGTGTCAGGAGGTCTCTTGAATAAGTATGGTTTTAAAGTTGTTTTTGAGTCGGATAAATTTGTACTTTCCAAGGGTGGTATTTTTGTTGGACAAGGTTTCTTTTGTAATGGAATGTTTAAATTTAGTATTGATAATAAAATTGGTACTAGTTCTATTTACATGCTTGATGTTTCTTCTCTATGGCACAATCGTTTATGTCATGTGAATTATCGTAGATTATATGACATGTCTAAAATGGGGTTGATACCTCCTTTCGATTTAAAGTTAGAGAAGTGTACACTTGTGTGCTAAATAAAATTACAAAAAATCCTTATCCTAGTGTGACTAGACAAACGGTATTGCTTGAATTGGTGCATAGTGACTTGTGTGACTTTCATAGTTCACCTTCTTTAGGAAATAAAAAATATATTGTAACTTTTATTGATGATTTTTCAAGGTTTTGTTACATATATTTATTATTCTAAAGATGAAGCACTAGAAAAGTTTAAGACCTTTAAAATCGAAGTGGAACTCCAACTTAATCAAAAGATTAAAAGACTTCGAACGGATAGGGGTGGTGAATATTATAATCCAAGTTATTTTAGTTCCATTGGTGTAATTCATGAAACAACCGCCCCATACTCACCTCAAAGTAATGGTATAGCGGAAAGGAAAAATAGGGTCCTAAAAGAAATGGTTAATACCATGCTTTCTAATTCGGGTCTTAATGACGGTTTTTGGGGTGATGCAATTTTAACTGCATGTTACATTTTAAATCGAGTTCCTAATAAAAGGAATAAGACTACCCCTTATGAACTTTGGTGTAATAAAAAGCCTAATCTCAATTACCTTAAGGTATGGGGTTGTAGGGCAATTGTCAAATTGACGGAACCTAAAAGGAAAACTTTAGGTGAAAAAGGAATTGATTGCATTTTTATAGGCTATGCGGTACATAGCAAAGCCTATAGGTTTTATGTCATTGAGCCCAATGACTTTGTCTCTATTCACTCCGTGATAGAGTCAAGGGATGCAATATTTGATGAGACTAGATTCTCATCGATTCCAAGACCAAAGGACATGATACCTAGTACTAGTTCCAATGTTGTAGATGACATTCCAAATGATCATGATACTACAACACCGGAAATTAGGAAAAGTAAACGAATTAGAAAAGAGAAATCTTTTGGACCGGATTTTCAACTATATTTAGTTGAAGGGTCAAGGGAGTCAATTTCGACTCAAATTTCATATTGTTACAATATGGAGGAGGATCCTAGGTCCTTTGATGAGGCTATGAAGTCTCATGATTCTGCTTTCTGGAAAGAGGCAGTGAATGATGAAATGGATTCTATAATGGGTAATCACACTTGGATTTTAGCTAATTTACCTCCCGGTTGCAAACCCCTAGGTTGTAAATGGATTTTTGTAAGGAAAAAGAAAATCGATGGAACCATACTAAAACATAAGGCCCGGTTAGTGGTCCAAGGTTTTAGGCAAAGATATGGTATCGATTACTTTGATACTTATGCTCCAGTAGCTAGAATAGCTACTATTAGACTATTGATAGCATTAGCTGCGATTCATGGTCTAGTAATTCACCAAATGGATGAAAAACTGCTTTTCTTAATGGTGAATTGGAGGAGGAAGTGTACATGAATCAACCTGAAGGGTTTGTGGTTAAAGGTCAAGAAACTAAAGTTTGCAAATTAGTTAGATCTTTGTATGGTCTTAAACAAGCACCTAAGCAATGGCATAAAAATTTGATGAAGTTGTGTTGTCTAGTGGGTTCAAAATAAATCAGTCCGATAAGTGTGTATATAGCAAATTTGATAATAACGGTAAAGGAGTTATAATTTGCTTATATGTTGATGATATGCTTATTTTTGGGACTGATTTGGAACAAGTGGAAAAGACCAAAGTCTTCCTTTCCTCTAGCTTCTCCATGAAAGATTTGGGTGAAGCGGATGTTATTCTAGGTATTAGAATAATAAGAGGGAAAGGGTCGTTTTCTTTATCACAATCTCATTATTTGAGAAAGTGGTCAAGAGGTATAATGAGTCAAATTCGACTCATTTTGCTACTCCTATGGATCCTAGTATTCACTTGGTTCCGAGTAGTGGTACTCCAATTTCACAATTGGAGTATGCAAGCTTAATTGGAAGCTTGATGTATGCTATGACTAGCACTCGGCCGGATATAGCCTTTGCTATTGGCAAGCTCAGTAGGTATACTAGTAATCCTAGTATGTTGCATTGGCAAGCATTGAGAAGAGTGTTAAGGTACTTGAATAAGACCTTGGATTATGTCATAACATATAAAAGAGAACCTTCTATCTTAGAAGGTTACTCGGATGCTAGTTGGATTTCGAATAAGGAAGATTATTCATCCACTAGTGGTTGGGTGTTTCTTCTTGGAGGAGGTGCCATTTCATGGGCTTCCAAGAAGCAAACATGTATAACGGATTCCACTATGGCATCGGAATTCATTGCTTTGGCTTCTTGTTGCCAAGAAGCGGAATGGCTAAGGAATGTGTTGAGTGAGGTGGACTTATGGGTGAAACCAATGTCACCTCTTGCTATCCATTGTGATAGTGCATCAACCATAGCTAAAGCATATAGTGAAGTCTACAATGGCAAGTCAAGGCACATTGGAGTTAGACATAGCTATGTGCGGGAAATGATAAGGAATAGTTGTATAACTATTAATTTTGTTCGGTCTAGTTTGAACTTGGCGGATACGTTTACAAAACCGTTGTCAAGGGAACTAGTGAACAAAATGAACAAAGGGATGGGTCTTAAGCCTATTGATCAACCTATGGTGAAGGAAAACTCTATTTGATGTCTAATACAACGTTAGATCTCAAATTCAAGGAGGATAGTACTTCTCTAAGAGGTTGGGAGCACTTGTTTAATACATCCCGAGGTTAGTGCTTGTTGCTACAATGATAAAGAGGTTGAATTTTATTCTTAATAAATCTTTGATAAGGTGCTCAATTGTAGGAGCATGTCCGGAAAGATTTACCTATGTAAGCTAGAAGTTTGGCCGCTTCATCAAGTCTTAGGCTTGACTTGGAATGCTTATGAATGGATATGGACACCAAGGCTTCATAGGTGTCGGAGGTTTTAAGAACCTAGTTTATGTTTGTGTGTATTAGTAACTTCAATAATTTGTAATGGTTATATGATTCAAAGCTTTGTCTATCATTATGATCTAAATTATTGTAAAGATTACTTTTACTAAATGGAAATTCAATCGTTAGATATTTCCATGATGCATGAACATGTGTGTTTGCGATTTATAGCAAGTTGAAAAACTTTTCAACATTACCCTATAAATGGGAGGAGGATTGTTGGAACATTTATAGGGTAATGGGTTTGAAACTCATAAGGGTATGTACTAGAAGAGGAGGAGGTCTAGTATGCAAAAGGCTAGAGTGCATCAAGTGGCAAAACGCATTGATAAACCAAGGGAGACAGAAGACTGGCCGCGAGTCGCGACAACCGTCGCGAGTCGCGACAGTGGCCCGTCGCGAGTCGCGACAGGGTCGCGGGTCGCGACCAGCGCCTCGCGACTCGCGAGCTTTTCGCGAGTCGCGACGTGTCTTCTGCCTTGGAATGCGAAAAGATGCCTTGACGGTTTTATGTCCGTTGTGATGTTATGGCCTCATTTTAATGACCTTTAAGGTCCTTAAATCAGCTGATTAAAGGCCTTTGATGGGTGATTAAAATGGGGGTTATGGTTTAACTACTCTAGTCAATGAAAGGTTTATTCTTCCTATATAAACCTTGGGATTCCTATGAGTGAAGGGTTGGAAGAAAATCAGAATTTTCTATTCTATACTCTCTCAAATACTTCTTGCTTAGCTTAAGAGAAAACTTGCAATCTTCTCTTGAGTGTTCTTCACAAACACAAAACACAAGTTCTTGTTGATTCACTTAGAAGATCATCTAAGTGGATTGTTTCTCTCCATTGTATCTCATTAGTTATTTCGTGTTAACCCGGTGATCCTAGAGGGGCGAAATTAAACTAATAGGAAAGCGTAGTTTCCGTGCCTTGGAGTGGATATCCGGTTCTCTCATTGATCACAACATCTAACAATTTATACCGTAGACCTTGACCCGACTTTGACTAGGACCTTAGTGTACCCTACTCGACCTATGTTGGTAAACAAGCTAAGTCGATGTCTATACCGAATCTGAACAAATCGACCCATTGTTAGTCAACCCTTACCCGACCAGTTGCCAAAATTGACACCTCTAGAATTAACACTTTTAGTGGGATGGATGTTATGGAGTCAAAATAAGATTCAAGTGACAAAATTGTAATTAGAGTCAAATAATATCATCCTCGTGCTTTGTAAATTGATACCTTTGCATTTGTTCGAGATTAAAAATTTAAGGCCTGAAACATACAAGTCATATAGAATCATGTAAATGATACCTACTAAGTCTGTTTAGATCATCATTTATGAATGAATTTGTCATTTGGATTTTGGAACTTCTGATAATAAAAATTAAAATTTAGTGTAGCTTACTTAGGAGACAAAAATACTACTACTAACATATTTTACCATAATTTGAAGTGGAAGCCATATCTAGGGAATATTATCCTATTCAAGGACATCGAAAGATGGAAGTTGCGTTAAGTATTATAAGATTAAGAATTTTGTAATTTTCCTTTGGATTCCTCCGTTTTGGTTTTTAGGTAGATCTTAATGCAGTGATTATGCTAAGTATGCATCATTAATGTGAACTGATGTCATGGTTTTATACCGAAACACCTTCTATATGTCAAGTATTATTTATTTAAGCTTCTGTGGGTATGACACATTCTGTCTGTTGTCTCAGTAGCAAAACAGCGGGTGCGTTGGTAGTGTGTTTATATTTCCCTGCCCAGTCCGACCACATATTTATATACAGGAAGATGAATCATATAATTCATATAATGCTTATATGCTCTTTGCTTTTGGCTATTTTAATTGCTTGAATGGGCTAAGCAATGTGTTTGGATCATCTAGAATTGTAAACGCTACAAGATAGAGTTTGATCAATATCAATCATTGAATAGAAAATCAATAGCTCATATATAGTTGAAAACTCTACTAGTGGAAAAATGAAGAAGTGTTGCGCTTTTTGACAGCAGCCCTTTCAATAGACAGCAGCGCTTTCTAGTAAAAGTGCAGCCCTTCTAAGGTTGAAGGGCTACGCTTTTTTAACAAGAGCAACCCTTCTAAGGTTGAAGGGCTGCGCTTTTTTCAACAAGCGCATCCCTTCTAAGCTTGAAGGGCTGCAGCCTTCAGGAGCCCTCCTTCTTAGAAGGGCTGCGCTTGTTGAAAACTAGCGCAACCCTTCTTCAAATTTTTTTATTTTTTTATAAAATTAATACAGCTCTGTCCCTACTCCTACACACAGCAACCCACCCCCACTCCGCACCCTCCCAACACCCACCCCTACAGCCCCCAGCCCACCCCTCTGCCACAGCCCCTGCCCACCCCCACTGCACCCTGCACCCACCCCCACTGCACCCACCCCCACAGCCCCCAGCCCACCCCTCTGCCACACCCCCCTGCCCACCCCCACTGCCCACCCCACTGCACCCACCCCACTGCCCCCCCCCCAACACCCACCCCACTGCCCACCCCACAGCCCCCAGCCCACTCCTCTGCCACACCCCCTGCCACCCTCTGCCACACCCCAGCCACACCCATGCCACACCCCTGCCACCAGCCTGCACCCCCATCCCATCCCTCCAGCAACCCACCACTCCCCCCACCCCCACCAAAACCTCCCTTGGACAAAAAAAATGCAAATGCAATACGATAATATATGACAAGAGGAAAAAGGTAATAATTAACTTCAAATATATTTAATAATGTAAAAAGTATACATAGAATTGATAGAAACTAGTACATTCGAGCTAAAATGTTATCTTATGCAATCATCGGTAATGTGGGACGCCAACTTATCCCGAACTTCATCTATTTTATCTTTGGTGTGGAATTCTCATAAACCTTGCAAAACAACCAAGGATTAAACACATATATAAGAATTCAATCATTTACCGTAGTTAGTAGTTCTAAAAATGACATATACCTTCCCGAAATTCAATCAAAATCAAATGGAAGCCTAAAAGTATACACACTAGTTATAATATATCTCATATAATCACGTTAAAAGAAAATTTGGGGTTAAATGACTTGATAAGTACATTTTGGGAGCGAAAAGGCCAAAATAGGCCGGAAATGGCCTTTTCGTTCTTGAAATGCAACCAACAACAAATGCAAGCCTAAGAATCTACATACTAGTTATATTATGCCTCATATAATCATGTTCAAAGAGAATTTGAGGTTAAATCTCTTCATAAGTACATTTTGGGAGTGAAAAGGCCAAAATAGGCCGAAAATGGCCTTTTCGTTCCCGAAATGCAACCAACAACATATGCAAGCTAAGAATCTGCATACTAGTTATATTATGCCTCATATAATCATGTTCAAAGAGAATTTGGGGTTAAATCACTTCATAACTACATTTTGGGAGCGAAAAGGCCAAAATAGGCCGGAAATGACCTTTTCGTTCCCGAAATGCAACAAACAACAATTGGAAGCCTAAAAATCTACACAATGGTTACATTATGCCTCATATAATCAAGTTCAAAATGAATTTGGGGTTAAATGAATCAATAAATACGATTTGGAAGTGTAAAAGGCAAAAATAGGCAGAAACTAACATATATACTAATTATTTAATAAGTTACATACATTTTGAAGATCATCAACATGTTTGCAACGGTTGACAATATCGAGCATGAACCTCATGACGTAATACCCACACGCACGTCCACCTACTTGTACCGGACACTAAATTCACCAATGGATGCAATAAATGACATGTTAGATGTGTATTATGTGTTTCTGTAAAAGTATGCAAAAAATTACTCATGTTACTTCGACAGAATGCCAAACATGAGGTTTTGGTTGTCGAAGTCCAGATGCAATAACCCCCTTCATGACACTACATAAATACATTATTATAAGATTAGATGTACATTTAATATTAATAAGTGTGCATATATTGAGTTTCGATTAGGCTACCTATTTAACAATGATTTGACTAGTAAGGGTCGTGGTGTTTGTTTACGCAAAGAATCAAAGTGGTAGACTTCGTTACGTGACAAACATAATGCAATCAGTGTCCAATGGTTCCTACAACAATAAAATGTTATTATTAATCGTAGAACAACTAATAGGTCAATTTATTTAAAGTAAAAAGTGAGTTTAAGAAGCATACGATTCAATGTAAGGAAGAAGAATGATCTTATATCCAAGACGAGAACATGCTTTCAAAGAATCCTTGAGATATGCTTTCAAATCCTTTTGGTTTTTACGCAACTGTCATCTCGTACTAAGCTTGGACATAACCAACCAAACATTGGCTCACTAGATGGCCTCAAATCATTGTATAATAGCCTGAGAAATCATATTGATTAAAATAAAACTTACTTATTATGGAAGTTAGTTGGATTGAATACTACTTAATTAAGGCATATATTTATATTTATTAAATTATATACTAAAGTATTACCTCATGAATGTTTGTATCATGAAAACATTCAACTCTTCCTCAAGTAAGAATTCTTTAATATCAACCTTAGAAATGAAGGTCGATGAATCCTCAAAGTAGTGGAATTGGTGGTGCGACAACTTAATCTCAATCATTGCTTCATCGTCTACATCGCTAGCGCACTCATGTAGCCAAAACACGGTTGAGTAAGGCCTTGCACCACCTCGATTCCGTAATGAGTGGAGACTTTGCCGTAGAAACATTTACTTTCTCCACTTGGGCACGTCGGATTCCTGAGGTGAAGCTACCTTCTTTTCCTTCCTGTCGCCTTCCCGAACCCTAGTAATTAGTTAAATTAAAAGATATTACTGACAATCATATATAGGAACTATAAAAGAAAACTATGTATATAACTTATGTTAATCATTGTACCTCATCTGATAACCGCACCAATGCACCGGCCATAGAACATAACTGCCAAGGGCATCAGTCACTGATTGTACACCAACTTCTGCATTCGGCAGCGGAAGAGGTAATTCTTCGAAACCGGGCACAATCTCTGAAACGCTGACCACATAGTGAATATCAGCGACTGGCTGGTTGTGCAATCGTACCCGGTCCCTAGGGGGCTATGCAGAGCCATAAGCAACGACAATGAAACTGCCATGACCATCTCCTCGAGCTAATAGCTCACATGGTGTCTCTTCCTTTAAAAAAAAATTCTATTCATAGTTAGTCTATGAAACAACATATATATAGTAAGAATTTCATGCATTTAAGAACAATAGTTGTGATATTAAATGATTACCGTGAACTCCGGATCTGGATCAGGCTGCGTAGCAACACCGACCTGCGGGAAAGCACCAAAAGTCGGTAAGCCCATCTGCGCCAAAATGGCGTTGAAATTCTAAGTCATCTCCCCTGTGAGCTCCTCCCGAATTTGGGCTTTCATAGCCTCCACATATATGGAAGCTGCTGAATTAACACTGGAGGCACTGGATTTTGACGTAGAGGTGTATTGATCACCATACACCTTTCTCACCCCGAGGTGGACACCTCCTACGCCTCTCACACGTCCATAGTGGTCCCGCCCGAAAGTCTCGTCTAAGGCATCAATTTGTCCCTTAGGAGTGAACTCACTAGCTGCCTCCTTTTCCTTCAAGCCAATCTGCATAAGGATAAGAGAGTAATACTCGTGAGCGCACAAGTTATATTATGTATACCTTATCAAAAACTTATAATATGTACTTACAATGGCATTAGCTATCTGTTTTGTTCCGGGATCAGGCAAGACTCTCTGTCCCTTTGCCTCAACCCCATGCATGGAACACCACCAATCGAGCACTCTATCTGGTTGCCGAGGCTGTGCAACTGTCGTCGTAGAGCTACTTCCCGATATCGTGGTCGACGCAATCGTGGGGTAATGGCTATACATCCACGATTCTCTCGCCTGACCATACGACTGAGCACCCAGATGGTGATAGTACTTCCTAGCTTTTGCATTCGCGCTACTTTTCTCACGAGATGCCTAAAACACACAAAATAAACAAAGGTTAGATATGGTGTTATACAATAATATTGGATCTAAAAGTATTAAATATTAGCTAATAAAATATTCTTACAACAGCTTCCGGGGTTGTTTTTTGTGCAACAAATGCATGCCACTCCTCAGGTGTGATATGCCTCCATATCTATAATGGAAACTTGGAGGGCGCCTCAAATGATGTGTCCAGTGAAGCCTCAGAAGAAGAATGTGTTGCTCCCCGTAGATTTTGTTCTTCCTTGTACCCCCGACTTTTATCTGCTTCGTGATCCACCCCGACACTCGCTTCGCCTTGAAGTCTCTGAACTTCTGGGAAACCGCGGATAGAAACACATTCTTCTTGGCTTCATCATTTGCAATATTGAATTGATTCTACAAAAAACGCATTTCACAAATTAGTAAATATTACATAGTATATTTAACTAAAGTGTTAAGATTCTAAATGTTATTGTACGCGAGGCTTACCATAGTATTTTCCCAAATCATCTTTTTCAAAGACTCGGGCACCTCTTTCCATGATTGGAGAATGGTGAGCTTATGCATGCAAATCCCAACTTGCATGGCATACTTTTGACGCCATTTTCCACAAGGTTGCCCCAAATGATCGTACTCCAAAGTCATTAGGGTGGGTTTCCCTAGTGACTTTGTAGGTCCCCTTCCTTTTCTCTTTTTCGTCTCCAAGTTCTTACTTGGCCTTTGTAAACCTTTTTCTTCACGGCGAGCCTTAACCAATTTACGCCGCTCCTTTTCGTAATCGAAACACTCATCCTCGGTAGTGTGTTCCGCACTCGTATCCATATGCACCTCCGCCATGTCCCTGAAATTGTACAAACATATACATTAATGAAAAAAATTTCATATTAAGGGCGGGAGAGGGTTGGTGCAGTGGGGAGGGGGCAGCAGTGGGGAGGGGGCAATGGGGATGGGGCAGTGGGAGGGGGGCAGGGGGGAGGGGAGGGTGTGCAGGGGGGCAGTGGGGTGAGGGGCTGTGTGCAGAGGGGTAGTGAGAGGGGGGCTGCTGTGTGTGCAGGGGTAGGGGAGAGGGCTGCTGTGTGTGCAGTGAGGGGAGGGGGGCAGCAGGGGGAGGGGGTTGCTATGTGCAGGGAGGGGAGGTGGAGGGGAGGGGTGTAGCAGGGGAGGGGAGGGGGAGGGGAGGGGAGGGGTGCAGTGCAGGGAAGGGGGGCTGCTGTGTGCAGGGAGGGGAGGGGTGTAGTGCGGGGGAGGGGGGTTGTTGTGTGCAGGGAGGGGAGGCGGGCAGCAGGGGGAGGGGGTGCAGCAAGGGGGGGGGGCAGTGGGAGGGCGCAGCAGGGCAGGGGGGCAGTGGGAGGGTGAGAGAGGGGGTGCAATGGGAGCGAAAAGGCAAAAATAAGCCGGAAATGGCCTTTTCGTTCCCGAAATGCGCGCAACCAACAATAAATTAAAGCCTAACAATCTACATACTAGTTATATTAATGCCTAATAATCATGTTCAAAGAAATTTGGGGTTAAATCATTGATAAGTACATTTTGGGAGCGAAAAGGCCAAAATAGGCCGGAAATGGCCTTTTCGTTCTCGAAATGCAACCAACAACAAATTAAAGCCTAAAATCTACATACTAGTTATATTATACCTCATATAATCATGTTCAAAAAAATTTGGGGTTAAATCACTTGATAAGTACATTTTGGGAGGAAAAGGCCAAAATAGGCCGGAAATGGCCTTTTCGTTCCCGAAATGCAACCA
Source organism: Beta vulgaris subsp. vulgaris (assembly GCF_026745355.1). Taxonomy (NCBI): domain Eukaryota; kingdom Viridiplantae; phylum Streptophyta; class Magnoliopsida; order Caryophyllales; family Amaranthaceae; genus Beta; species Beta vulgaris. The sequence continues at coordinate 28,967,611 of NC_079209.1, forward strand.
ACAACAAATTAAAGCCTAACAATCTACATACTAGTTAATTATCCTCATATAATCATGTTCAAAGAAAATTTGGGGTTAAATCACTTGATAAGTACATTTTGGGAGCGAAAAGGCCAAAATAGGCCGAAAATGGCCTTTTCGTTCCCGAAATGCAACCAACAACAAATTAAAGCCTAAGAATCTACATACTAGTTAATATTCCTCATATAATCATGTTCAAAGAAAATTTGGGGTTAAATCACTTGATAAGTACATTTTGGGAGCGAAAAGGCCATTATGGCCTTTTCGTTCCCAAAATGCAACCAACAACAAATTAAAGTCTAAGAATCTACACACTAGTTATATTATGCCTCATATAATCACGTTCAAAAGAATTTGGGGTTAAATGACTCATAAGTACGATTTGGGAGCAAAAGGGCCAAAATAGTTACAAATTGGAGAAATTACACAAACCTGAGTTTATGTCTCATGATTTATTGAGCTTCCACCGTTTCTTAGGATCCTCAAGTACATGTATCCCTTCCGTGTGATCTACACGCATATATTCTCCGACTATTATTCACATCATCTTCCACACTAATTTAGGATAGGTAAAAGGGGGGAGGTCCTCAAATGCATCATATTCTTCCTCATTATCAACATCACCAATACGAGGATACTCCTTTTACCAGGTACAACAATTGACCACTTATGATCAGCAGGATCAGTTACAAAAAATACTTGCTTGACTTGTGATGCAATTACAAATGGCTCCTCAGTTTCACGTAGACGACTAAGGTCAAAGTGAACCGCAAGGATCATCGTTTCTTACACAACGTCGATTATGTCAACCCACTTGCAACACAAGAGGCAAATATTAAAAGTACAGTAGTCCAGCTCCCATATTTCTTGTATTCGCCCATAATAGTTGCTTTCAGCATGTACAAGCGACTTATCTTTCGAGCTTGCATATTGTGTAGACGACGCCACAAGTGAAACACCACTATTTTGTTGCGATCTTGACTTCAGATCTTGACGTTCAGTCCAAAACATATACCCATTAATATCATAACCCTCATAAGAGCGTACAGTTTTACGAGGACCAAATGCTAACCACTTGACTGTTTCAGGAACACTTTCATCCAAATCATTGAGTACTCGTTTATGAAACCAATCAATGAAAGTCTTGTTATGCATTTGCGTCAATGCCCTCACTCCTTTTCCAGGATTGCTAACACGTAATTCCTCCATATGTTCACTTAAATAAGGATGGACATCTGGTACGTGATGCAATACAAATAAGTGAGCTTGTTTACGCTTTTCTACGGAAGGTGTGATCAATTTTGAACCAATTGTACCCTTGCCCTCAAGTCTGCCCTCGTGTCGGGATGTCGGAAGTCCAACAGGATCAACACTAGCAAAATACTCAGCCACAAAATTACTGATCTCTTCACCCACAATCCCTTGAATTATACTACCTTCTGGTTGTGCAGGATTCCGAACTTTATCCTTCAAAGTTCCCATATATCTCTCAAAAGGATAGCACCACCTCAAAAACACTGGACCACACAGCTTAATTTCTCGAACTAGATGGACAATGAGATGGACCATAATGTCAAAGAATGCGGGGGGGAAATACATCTCAAATTTGCATAGAGTTTCAACTACTCTGGCCTGCAAGGAATCGAGGGTCGACGGGTCTAGGACTTTGCTGCAGATTGTAATGAAAAAAGAACACAGTTCTGTAATGGTGTGCCTCACATGCTTTGGAAGTATCCCACGAATTGCAATCGGTAAGAATACTTGCATCATGACATGACAATCGTGCGATTTCATACTCGATAACTTCAACTCACCATTTAAGGTAACAAAGCGCTTCATATTCGATGAGTAGCCAGTAGGGACCTTAATGCCATACAATGACTCGCAAACGCGACATCGTGTAGCAAGCTGGTGGCAAATAATTCTTCTCCGAATCCTCCACCTTTTTACTTTTCTGAGTTTCATCATCAACCCTTTCCTCCCCTCTTTTCTTCTTCCTTCCGTCCCTTTTCTGAGCCCACAACTCTGGTCGAATCCCCTCTTTTTCCAAGTAAAGTCGTGACGCCTTAACATCTTTTGTCTTGCCCGGAATATTCATAAGTGTCGCGAAAATAGCTTCACAAACATTCTTCTCTATGTGCATGACATCCAAACAATGTCTGACCTTTAGATCTTTCCAATATGGGAGTTTCCAAAAAATGGACTGTTTTTTCCATAATCCTGTAGGTCGATCAACCTCACTAGCAGGTTTACCAAAGACTGTTTCAATGCCCTTCACCTGATTATAAACTTCAGTACCAGTTAATGGTCTATGAGCAACTTCTTCTTCAACCGTCCCATCGAATGCCTTCTTCTTAAACCGATAGGGATGGTCGCGGCTGAGGAGCCTTCGTGTGCGCATATACACATGTTTGCAGCCCTTAAGGTGTGTAGATTTCATGTCATCTAAACAAATCGGGCAAGGTTGTTTTCCTTTAGTCTTATACCCAGATAAGTTCCCATAAGCTGGATAATCGTTCATAGTACAAAAAAGCATGGCACGCAGAGTGAACATCTCATTAGCATACGCATCAAATACTAACACTCCTTTGTTCCACATCTTCTGTAAATCTTCAACAAGCGGCTGAAGGTATACATCTATGTCATTTCCAGGTTGTTTGGGCCCCGATATAAGAAGCGACAACATCATGTACTTGCGTTTCATGCACAACCAAGGAGGCAAGTTGTAAACCACTAAAACTACTGGCCATGTACTATGCTGCGAGCTGAGATTGCCAAAAGGGTTCATGCCATCCGTACATAATCCAAGCCTCAGATTCCTATCCTCATTACCAAATGACTTATGCACCCTGTGATAGTTTTCCACTCAGGCGAATCAGCCGGATGCTTGAGCAGACCGTCTTTCTTCCTACGATCTGCATGCCACCTCAAATTCTTCGCATCTCCTTTAATTGAGAACATGCGCTTAAATCTAGGTATTATGGGTAGATACCACAACACCTTCTGGTGGTCCTTCACTACCTCCAGCTCCTTCACGCTTGTACTCGACAATCCACAACGTGGACACTCATGTAAATGCTCATACTCATTACGATAAAGCACACTAACGTTAGGACAAGCATGTATCCGCTCGTACTCTAAACCCAAAGGACACATCAGCTTCTTCGCATAATAGTACGACTTTGGCAGTTCATTTCCATCAGGGAGCATCTCAGCTAAAACTTCCAACAACATGTGAAACTAGAGTCCGTCCAACCAGCGTTCAACTTAATGTTGAACATGTTACCACCGGAAAGTTTGGTGTACTTTGTACAACCTGGATACAACGGCTATTTAGCAGCCTGAGACATAGACTCAAAAATACGAGGTCGTCTACACGACTGATCTTCAACCTCGTGTATCATCTCGTCTACCCGATCCCTATCATCATCTCCAAATTGTCATCCCGTAACTCATCATCATCCTTCTTTTTTTCTTCACATACATCAATCTTTCTCCAGAGCTTCCATATACCTCCCTGCTCACCATGCCAAACCCATACGTGGTATTGAGGCCTAAACCCACGGCGAAAGGCATGCTCCCTAACCACATGTATACTACTAACCTTGCTCACATTTCTACAATCCAAACAAGGACAATAAAAGTCGACTGCTCCAGAGGATGTTTGATATTCTAATGCACTTCTACAGAAGTTCCAGACCCCATTCACAAACTCAATCGATTCACGACTACCATACATCCAAGTACGATCCATCTCATTCAAGAAGACCACCTCTAATAATTAAACACAACATTCATTATAATGCATCAATCATTATTAAAGTACATACACTCACATATTCAAATCACACACTATACAACAAGTAAGATAGTGACATGTTCAATTGTATGCATGCAGTCAAAGGTCCTTATCACTCCAACCTAACCCATCCTTGGACGTCTAATCTCACTAGTGAATATATGCCAACTTTTCAATTCTAAGGAAATCCGGCAGCATTTCCCTACAGTTCTCCAAGTACACAATGTAGATAATTGCTTATCTACATATGTACCCAGAGAACAATGTAGAGAAACATAAGCCAAATTTTCCTCAGAATTGAAAAGAAGACACACATTCACCACCTAAGTGAGATCAAAGTCCAAGAAGTCCCAAACCGGGGACTATTCAAGACTTACTCCTAATGAGTAATCTTGAACGGGTACTAGGCATATATGATGATGATTCAAACAACTTTAATTTTCATATATAGCTAAATCACATTGCGTTTTCATACAATCTCATATCAACAAATAATATACATTATAAAAAATACATATATACATTCAATAAATTATCAACTTTGTCTACATGTTAAAGTAGTTACCTCTTAACACCAACGACGAGCAATGAAGAGAAAACTTCCTTAGCCTCTTCTTCCTACAATTAAAAAAAACCACATTGGACATTATTAATTCAATTAAGAAAAACAAAAGTAACTTAAAAACAAGACTCAAATGGTGGAGAGAGAAGAAGAAGAGAAGGGTAGTGGTGGGTGGTGCGCAAGGTGGTGGCAGTCACTGTTGGTGCGCAAGGTGGTGGAGCAGTAGAGTTAGGTCGCGCAAAGTGTGCAGCAGTGGCGTCGGCAGCAGTGGCGTGGGTAGCAGTGGTGGTCGCGCAAAGTGGTGGAGCAATGTGGGTGGCGCGCAAGGTGATGGCGGTGCACTCGAATTAGGTCTCGCAAGGTGGTGGTGGTGCACTCGATTTTTCGCTCGTAATTCTCTAAGGGAGGAAAGTGGGAAAAATAGAGTTGGAGTATGGGTATACTGTACATGCGCGCTTCAATAATTTACAAAAAAAAAAAAATTTGAACGAAGGGCTGCGCCTTTTTAAAAAAAGCGCAACCCTTCACTTTGAAAAGGGCTGCGCTTTTTGAAAAAGCGCAACCCTTCACTTAGTAGGGCTGCGCTTTTTCAAAAAGCGCAGCCCTTCTTAAAGTGAAGGGCTGCGCTTTTTTAAGAGCGCAACCCTTCGAATGTGAGAAGGGTTGCGCTTTTGATAAAACCGCAACCCTACTAACTGAAGGGCTGCGCTTTTCTTCAAAAGCGCAACCCTTCTGTTATGTAGGGCTGCGCTTTTATCAAAAGCGCAACCCTTCCTTTTTTTTTCCCTAGTGTATAATTTCTCCAAAATCTCCTTATTTTATATGATTAAAATTCACCCATAAATCTTTCTCGTCCACCAATATGAGCCTTTAATTTTAAAATGTATAGCTCAGATACAACTCTACCTTGAAGAGTTCCACTAAAACTCTAGAGGATTCGGACTTCTAACTAATACTGTATAAAAATCTACAAAGTATTGGGAAAGACAATGTAACAGTCCAATTGTCCATTAGTAAAACAAAAATCAACGAAGTTACAATATTTAGATAGTAAGTTCTAAAAAAAAAGGAAAATTGATAGGAACAGTCCCAATAATGGACGTTCCACCAATTTCAGTCCCCAATAAAGATTATTTTTGAGTTGTCCCAACTATGCATCATTATTGTCAAAATTGGTCTTAGGTGACTGATTACCTGTTTAACAGGTTCATTTTTTTTTCTTAAGTCAATTTCTTCTTCCTTTTTCTGATACATATTGATTAAGATAACAAGAGCATTCAAAGGATTAAACAAGAACAAAGAAAGAGAACATAAGATGTTTGTTACAAACCGGTTCAATTAGATTGAACAACCACCACTTTCACTACCCAAATACCACCAATCTAAGATCAAGTTATAACAATAAGCTTCTAACTTACATCCACTTTGAGTTTCAATCACTAATTCAACGATTAAGTGAAAGAATTAAGCAAAGGTTTGATAATGGTCGAAACTGACCGGAAAGACAATAAGCACACAGCTTAGTGTTTTGAGCATAAAACTCTCAATTTTCATTCAAATGACTTAATTCCAAAAAGAGTACAAAGCTAACATATTTTGTTACATTGTGTCCAAAAATAAGCTGATTTGGACCACAATAGCTACGCCAACTAAGCTAATAAAATACATGAAACAAAAATTACAAACTGTCCAGCACACCTCCTACAAACTAGCTTAGTTCTCTATTGGAAGTTACAAAACAGGAAAACTACCAATAGAATACTAAAGTAAACATATTAAACTATAACTCCTCAAAAGCTTGTGCCATTTGCAGTAGGAATGATTGCTACCCAAAAGCTTCAAAGGGAAGCTAGGAGAGAGACCAGAACTGGGGCAGCAGCATACCTTCACATGAAGTCTTCTTCTTTCATTGGTTTTGGCTTCCCTTGCCCATGTGATCTTCATATGGGTTTCTACTCTTCCCTAAGTCTTCAATTCAGCTTGAGGTGGCACCAAAGTGCAGCAAAAACAACTCCTAAACTTGCTTTAAAGAACCGGATTACATGAGCTTAACTAGCTTAGCTCTTAAAGCATGATTAACATAACTTAAGCATGTAATTAGGCTACTAATCACTTACTAAACTTGATTACCAATACATAATGATGATTAAGGTTTCATTAGTATTATTTAATCTTGCTTAAGTAGAGATTAACATATGATTAACCTAATTAAGGTGCTTAAGTAAGGTTTTAGAATAAACCGAGCTAGTTAGGCTTAGAAATTGAACCTCCTTTACCATGTTCTCCTTTTGATCATGTAGAAGAAGACCTTGGTTGCTTAAGCTAGATGCTCCTGCATCATTTTCTCACTCTTATCTCCTTCCTTTCCTGCCATCCTTCCCCCAGCCACCCGCTCCTCTGCCACCCACCTCCTTAGCTAACCCCTAAAATCCCATGCCCCTCCCCTGCCATCCCATCCTCCATCCCACATTAGTAGAGAAAGGACAATTTGCGTCGGACATAGGACCCCTATTTATGTCGGACATAGGTCCGACGACACATGTCTCGACGCAAATGACCAATATCTGATCTGCGTCGGACATAAAAACGACGCACATCTCTTCGCTATTTGCGTCGCATAAAGCACAATGTGTGACGCATCTGTGCGACGCAAATTACTCCCACACACACAAACCAGAAGCGAGTGATCTACGTTGCATCTTGTGCCGTGTGCAACACAAAGGACTCTCAACCACTACTTCAAGGGCACCAACAGCCTGGTCATATACGTCGCACATAGCTCAAGGTGCGAAACAGATGGTGATACGCGGCAGGCCTAGCAGTGCCATCTCTGTAACACCTTGTTCTAAGTGCGACGCAAATAGGAAACATTTGCGTCGCGTGTGGCACAATGTGCTTATGCAGATGTGTGTTTTTATTTTTATTTTTTTTTGTTTGGTTCTTTCCTAGCTTTTTTTGTTGGTATTTTTTTTCATATTACTAAACCTCATGATTCAAAACTAAACGAACATTTATACACTAGTGGAAAAATAAGGAAGGCTACGGTTAAAAAGGCTGTTAGGGATGCGTTTTTGGACAACAACCCTCGGTTTCACACAAACGCAACCTTTCGTAGCTAGAAGGGCTGCGTTTTTGGACTAAAAACGCAGCCCTTCTTCAAGTGAAGGGCTGCAATTTAGTAAAAAACGCAGCCCTTTTAACATAGAAGGGCTGCAGTTTTAGCTCAAAACCGAGCCCTTTTGCACCCCAAAAAAATAAAAATATAAAATTATTTTTTTCCATTTTTTATGTCAAATTGACACAAAATCAATTCCAAACTGATAAAAATATAATAAAATCACAAACTGACATTTATATATAATAACAAAAACTACAGATATCCAACCAGATATATATATTATCGCAAAAACAGATGAATATATGAAACAATAAATATTATAAGTAACAAATAAATTACAAAAAGAAAAATTAAAAATGATAAAAACTAAATCTTGACAAATCATATAATGAACTTTAGATTACAACAACAATAAATCATATAATAAATTTACAACCTTAAAAAACGAAATTTCATCTAAACTAAAAAAATGAAAAGAAATTAAATCTTGAAATGAAAATCGAAAGCTTTTAATTCCTTCAACTTCTTGACCTACACAGAAGAAGAATCAGACATTGTAGAACAAGCAAATTACAAAAAAAAAAAGTGCCGTTGTTTTAGAATTTTGATGAAATACAACTAGATTCTTAAAGTAAATTAGGGTTAAACTATAGCGCCAACCGCAAAGTAAAATAGCTTCTTCATTATACTTTAAAAAAAATGCTAAAAATCTTTGCACATGTTTTTGGATAAATCGTCCCAAATCACAATGCTTCATCATTTTGCAGTTTACTAACATAAGAAGAGGTGGATTAAAACACCATCACACAATCCATATAATGACTGAAGGGAGAATAAAAAAAAACCAATAATAGACAAGTTTAGGCAATTATTGTAGGAGAAAGCTGGTATTGAGGCCTAAACCCACGGCGAAAGGCATGCTCCCTAACCACATGTATACTACTAACCTTGCTCACATTTCTACAATCCAAACAAGGACAATAAAAGTCGACTGCTCCAGAGGATGTTTGATATTCTAATGCACTTCTACAGAATTCCGAGACCCCATTCACAAACTCAATCGATTCACGATTACCATACATCCAAGTACGATCCATCTCATTCAAGAAGACCACCTCTAATAATTAAACACAACATTCATTATAATGCATCAATCATTATTAAAGTACATACACTCACATATTCAAATCACACAAGTATACAACAAGTTAAGATAGTGACATGTTCAATTGTATGCATGCAGTCAAAGGTCCTTATCACTCCAACCTAACCCATCCTTGGACGTCTAATCTCACTAGTGAATATATGCCAACTTTTCAATTCTAAGGAAATTCCGGCAGCATTTCCCTACAGTTCTCCAAGTACACAATGTAGATAATTGCTTATCTACATATGTACCCAAAGAACAATGTAGAGAAACAATAAGCCAAAATTTTCCTCAGAATTGAAAAGAAGACACACATTCACCACCTAAGTGAGATCAAAAGTCCAAGAATAGTCCCAAACCGGGGACTATTTAAGACTTACTCCTAATGAGTAAATCTTGAACGGGTGCCTAGGCATATATGATGATGATTCAAACAACTTGTAGATTTCATATATAGCTAAATCACATTGCGTTTTCATACAATATCATATCAACAAATATATATACATTATAAAAAATACATATATACATTCAATAAATTATCAACTTTGTCTACATGTTAAAGTAGTTACCTCTTAACACCAACGACGAGCAATGAAGAGAAAACTTCCTTAGCCTCTTCTTCCTACAATTAAAAAAAACCACATTGGACATTATTAATTCAATTAAGAAAAACAAAAGTAACTTAAAAACAAGACTCAAATGGTGGAGAAGAGAAGAGAAGAGAAGGGTAGTGGTGGGTGGTGCGCAAGGTGGTGGCAGTCACTGTTGGTGCGCAAGGTGGTGGAGCAGTAGAGTTAGGTCGCGCAAAGTGTGCAGCAGTGGCGTCGGCAGCAGTGGCGTGGGTAGCAGTGGTGGTCGCGCAAAGTGGTGGAGCAATGTGGGTGGCGCACAAGGTGATGGTGGTGCACTCGAATTAGGTCTCGCAAGGTGGTGGTGGTGCACTCGATTTTTCGCTCGTAATTCTCTAAGGGAGGAAAGTGGGAAAAATAGAGTTGGAGTATGGGTATACTGTACATGCGCGCTTCAATAATTTACAAAAAAAAAAAAATTTGAACGAAGGGCTGCGCCTTTTTAAAAAAAGCGCAACCCTTCACTTTGAAAAGGGCTGCGCTTTTTGAAAAAGCGCAGCCCTTCACTTAGTAGGGCTGCGCTTTTTCAAAAAGCGCAGCCCTTCTTAAAGTGAAGGACTGCGCTTTTTTAAGAGCGCAACCCTTCGAATGTGAGAAGGGTTGCGCTTTTGATAAAACCGCAACCCTACTAACTGAAGGGCTGCGCTTTTCTTCAAAAGCGCAACCCTTCTGTTATGTAGGGCTGCGCTTTTATCAAAAGCGCAACCCTTCCTTTTTTTTTCCCTAGTGTATAATTTCTCCAAAATCTCCTTATTTTATATGATTAAAATTCACCCATAAATCTTTCTCGTCCACCAATATGAGCCTTTAATTTTAAAATGTATAGCTCAGATACAACTCTACCTTGAAGAGTTCCACTAAAACTCTAGAGGATTCGGACTTCTAACTAATACTGTATAAAAATCTACAAAGTATTGGGAAAGACAATGTAACAGTCCAATTGTCCATTAGTAAAACAAAAATCAACGAAGTTACAATATTTAGATAGTAAGTTCTAAAAAAAAAGGAAAATTGATAGGAACAGTCCCAATAATGGACGTTCCACCAATTTCAGTCCCCAATAAAGATTATTTTTGAGTTGTCCCAACTATGCATCATTATTGTCAAAATTGGTCTTAGGTGACTGATTACCTGTTTAACAGGTTCATTTTTTTTTCTTAAGTCAATTTCTTCTTCCTTTTTCTGATACATATTGATTAAGATAACAAGAGCATTCAAAGGATTAAACAAGAACAAAGAAAGAGAACATAAGATGTTTGTTACAAACCGGTTCAATTAGATTGAACAACCACCACTTTCACTACCCAAATACCACCAATCTAAGATCAAGTTATAACAATAAGCTTCTAACTTACATCCACTTTGAGTTTCAATCACTAATTCAACGATTAAGTGAAAGAATTAAGCAAAGGTTTGATAATGGTCGAAACTGACCGGAAAGACAATAAGCACACAGCTTAGTGTTTTGAGCATAAAACTCTCAATTTTCATTCAAATGACTTAATTCCAAAAAGAGTACAAAGCTAACATATTTTGTTACATTGTGTCCAAAAATCAGCTGATTTGGACCACAATAGCTACGCCAACTAAGCTAATAAAATACATGAAACAAAAATTACAAACTGTCGAGCACACCTCCTACAAACTAGCTTAGTTCTCTATTGGAAGTTACAAAACAGGAAAACTACCAATAGAATACTAAAGTAAACATATTAAACTATAACTCCTCAAAAGCTTGTGCCATTTGCAGTAGGAATGATTGCTACCCAAAAGCTTCAAAGGGAAGCTAGGAGAGAAACCAGAACTGGGGCAGCAACATACCTTCACATGAAGTCTTCTCCTTTCATTGGTTTTGGCTTCCCTTGCCCATGTGATCTTCATATGGGTTTCTACTCTTCCCTAAGTCTTCAATTCAGCTTGAGGTGGCACCAAAGTGCAGCAAAAACAACTCCTAAACTTGCTTTAAAGAACCGGATTACATGAGCTTAACTAGCTTAGCTCTTAAAGCATGATTAACATAACTTAAGCATGTAATTAGGCTACTAATCACTTACTAAACTTGATTACCAATACATAATGATGATTAAGATTTCATTAGTATTATTTAATCTTGCTTAAGTAGAGATTAACATATGATTAACCTAATTAAGGTGCTTAAGTAAGGCTTTAGAATAAACCGAGCTAGTTAGGCTTAGAAATTGAACCTCCTTTACCATGTTCTCCTTTTGATCATGTAGAAGAAGACCTTGGTTGCTTAAGCTAGATGCTCCTGCATCATTTTCTCACTCTTATCTTCTTCCTTTCCTGCCATCCTTCCCCCAGCCACCCGCTCCTCTGCCACCCACCTCCTTAGCTAACCCCAAAATCCCATGCCCCTCCCCTGCCATCCCATCCCCCATCCCACATTAGTAGAGAAAGGACAATTTGCGTCGGACATAGGACCCCTATTTATGTCGGACATAGGTCCGACGACACATGTCTCGACGCAAATGACCAATATCTGATCTGCGTCGGACATAAAAACGACGCACATCTCTTCGCTATTTGCGTCGCATAAAGCACAATGTGTGACGCATCTGTGCGACGCAAATTACTCCCACACACACAAACCAGAAGCGAGTGATCTACGTTGCATCTTGTGCCGTGTGCAACACAAAGGACTCTCAACCACTACTTCAAGGGCACCAACAGCCTGGTCATATACGTCGCACATAGCTCAAGGTGCGAAACAGATGGTGATACGCGGCAGGCCTAGCAGTGCCATCTCTGTAACACCTTGTTCTAAGTGCGACGCAAATAGGAAACATTTGCGTCGCGTGTGGCACAATGTGCTTATGCAGATGTGTGTTTTTATTTTTATTTTTTTTTTGTTTGGTTCTTTCCTAGCTTTTTTTGTTGGTTTTTTTTTCATATTACTAAACCTCATGATTCAAAACTAAACGAACATTTATACACTAGTGGAAAAATAAGGAAGGCTACGGTTAAAAAGGCTGTTAGGGATGTGTTTTTGGACAACAACCCTCGGTTTCACACAAACGCAACCTTTCGTAGCTAGAAGGGCTGCGTTTTTGGACTAAAAACGCAGCCCTTCTTCAAGTGAAGGGCTGCAATTTAGTAAAAAACGCAGCCCTTTTAACATAGAAGGGCTGCAGTTTTAGCTCAAAACCGAGCCCTTTTGCACCCCAAAAGAATAAAAATATAAAATTATTTTTTTCCATTTTTTATGTCAAATTGACACAAAATCAATTCCAAACTGATAAAAATATAATAAAATCACAAACTGACATTTATATATAATAACAAAAACTACAGATATCCAACCAGATATATATATTATCGCAAAAACAGATGAATATATGAAACAATAAATATTATAAGTAACAAATAAATTACAAAAAGAAAAATTAAAAATGATAAAAACTAAATCTTGACAAATCATATAATGAACTTTAGATTACAACAACAATAAATCATATAATAAATTTACAACCTTAAAAAACGAAATTTCATCTAAAAAAAAAATGAAAAGAAATTAAATCTTGAAATGAAAATCGAAAGCTTTTAATTCCTTCAACTTCTTGACCTACACAGAAGAAGAATCAGACATTGTAGAACAAGCAAATTACAAAAAAAAAGTGCCGTTGTTTTAGAATTTTGATGAAATACAACTAGATTCTTAAAGTAAATTAGGGTTAAACTATAGCGCCAACCGCAAAGTAAAATAGCTTCTTCATTATACTTTAAAAAAAATGCTAAAAATCTTTGCACATGTTTTTGGATAAATCGTCCCAAATCACAATGCTACATCATTTTGCAGTTTACTAACATAAGAAGAGGTGGATTAAAACACCATCAAACAATCCATATAATGACTGAAGGGAGAATAAAAAAAAAACCAATAATAGACAAGTTTAGGCAATTATTGTAGGAGAAAGCTGGATGTAAACACAACTTGATAAAGTTGGCCGACACTTCTGGTTCATCTCATCCACACACAATGTGAGTAATGATACTTTATTATTTATTAGGATATATAATACTTTCAAAACTTTGTAATCCTTAAAAATGAAGAGTTATTAGACAAATCAAGAAAAGAAAGTTTGTGAGTTAGGTGTGAAGCAGGCCTAAAATCGGAAGATATATATCTAGGAAGGAGACGAAAAGGGAGAATATCAGGAAAACAGTCCACAGTAAAAGAATAATGATGGAAAGTATAAGTACTGCTAACGCGGTTCACCTTCTTCTGGTGTTTCTCCTGATCAACTCCTTATCGAATCATGCTACTGCCCTTGTCGAGAACACTAACAATCCATTCCAGCCGGCGGTAAGAACAATGCCTGATATTAGTCCATTTGCAGATTCACATCCTCGACGGCGAAGATGATGAAATCGACTGCGAAGATGATGAAATCAACGGCAAAGATTTAGGGGTTGGGCTTTGGTGAGAGAGAGAGAATGAGTGAAGGGAGGAGAGAGAGGCAGGGCGAACGTGGTTGTGAGAGAGGAGAGAGAGAATGAGATTGTGAGAGACGAGAGAGATTGAGAGAATGAGAGAGGGAGGGAGTGAGAAATAAAACCTACCCCGCTTAACATTTTAAGCCCAATGCGCGCTTCTTTTCAAATAAAATTAAAAAAAACCCATAAAGGCAAAAAAACGCAGCCCTTCATTTAAGAGGGCTGCACTTGACTAAAAAAGGCAGCCTTCTAACTGTAAGAAGGGCAACGTTTTTTAGTCAAGCGCATCCCTTTTTGTAAAGGACTGCGGTTTTCTTTAAAACCGCAGCCCTACAAGAAAGAAGGGCTGCGTTTTATTTAAATTCGCAGCCCTACATAAAGAAGGCTGCGTTTTGAAGAAAACACAACCCTTCCAGTGCAACCCTTCTTTTTCCCCCTAGTGATACTAATGAGCGAAAAATTTGGCAGGGCTTCTTTGTAATTTGCAAAACCGAAATTGGAAAAATTATATATATATAAATAAAACCTATTTCAATACATCTCAAACAATCAACCAATGTTCAACCTACAATAATAAAAAGTTATTTTTCTTCTTCTTCGAAGACCCGTACAAAGATTGCGCATAAAATTATTTGATGTCGTTCATATCATAATAAAGTATGGCTCATAACTTAAGGAAAAGCCTTAAATATGTTAAATTAGTTAATAAATTTTAAAATTATATAAGTATAAATAACGAATTTACATCATACATATACCTCATACAAATTATTTGAATCATAGTGAAAGCTGATGATTAGAAGCACGAAATAGCCGCATATATCTCCTCCCGTTTGTTGAGCACACTACACCAAAATTAAGAGATATATTAGAATAGGAAAAAAAAAATACTAAATAGAATTATAAAATGTGTATCAAATACAAAGCCATTAGAGCTTTACCGGCATAGTTATGCAAGACAATTTAGTTCCTTTTTTTGATAATTCCAGGCGCGTGAATTTTGTATATGCACAAAGTACAAAAAATTTGTAACAATAAAAGAATTGCTACAAAAATTTATAAATTATTTAAAATATCATAAAATACATGTAAACTTGTTAACATGTATATATAACAATTATTAACTTACGTATTCAACGGTATCTTGATAGCTAAGGATCTATCTCTCCGAAGCGAATCAAATATATATACCGTTTTTTTATAAACAAATGACAAGAAGAATCCAATGTTCCTTAGCGCATGAAACAAAACGTGATGTTCATATATATAACTACAAGTTCATAAAGATAAAACAAAGTAAAGATTAGTTTAACTAACATACTTTTCAATGTACGGACATATGATGTAACACATTTGTCGATTCACTTTCATTGAATTTGCCATGTAGTTGATCACAACATTTGGTTAATTGCGTATCAAGGTCTCCATAATCATACTTGGACACATGAAACCAATATTTGCATCTCCATGCTCCTCAATCTCATCTGCCAAGTACATACACTCCAAATACTTGTAGTTTGGAGAAACAATAATAAAAATAAATATAAATTTTTATTAGTTTAGAGTTGGAAAAATATCATATCATAAATACTTGATAAATAAATACATTAAGCCATTATCCCGTGAGAAATTAAAAAACATCTTGTCACGAGATAATGATCATCTGATCACTATCATACTCGAAGACGGTACCTTTACTAACTTCCATAGTAAAAGGCTCATCTGCAAGTTCTTTGCAAAATATTCGATGCATATCCTTGACAATATCAGGTATATCCTCGAGTAACAAGTCAACAAAAGGATCTATGCGTCAATGTGTAGACACATCGGTGCAAGGATCAGTATCAACTTTTTTTTCTTCTTCTTCTTCATCGCACCTTCTTTAGGTATATGTTCCTAATTCAATTCGACTTCTTTTTAATTCATATTATATATAAAATAAAGATTACTTAGTATATATAAATCAAGATTTTTTAGTACATACATGCATTTAGATTTCTTATTATATAAATCAAAATACTAAACATAAGTTACCTGATAATCTGAGACAAAAAATGCGAATTCTTTTGGCCATTCTATGAATGAACCCTCAGCTTGACTGAGTTTCATGATGAATGGAGTAGGTAATGGAACTGGAGCATCTGCGTACTCCGGAAAAAAAAATCATCAACACTTACTTTCACGGCGGTAGGAAGTGATGATGACTCCTTTTGTGGATGAACGGTACCTTTAACTAAATGATTTGTCCCGAGATATTCGCTAATGCCAAAAGACATGGAACTTGACTCTTAACATCCAATGAGAGCACAATGTCATTAATTAAGTGTTTTAGAAGCATAATATCATAATCCTAGAAGAAATAAAATATATATATATACCTGCAAGTTCACAAATGGATCATTGCCCCCCGAATGACATCTACTAGGAGCGATTGGAGTGTGAGGATCTTCCATTGTTTGATTTGGTACTTGCATACTTAATTTTGCCACAGCCATGAACCTTTCTTGAACTAATGCATCTATCTTCATTTCATTTCTTCAATCATTCGTTCTCTAACTCATTGGCTCACTTTAGCCTCTAATGCCTGCATCTCCTCATCATCCATGCCCCTACCCTTGCGAACAATACTACTCCGATTAGCATCTCCCAAAATAGATGTAATCCCAATGCTACGTCCAGCTATTAACACACGCCCAGAACGGTCTTTCCTCTGTAGAGCACGTGATAGAGCATCATCCATCCGACCTGGAACAAATTCTCCTTCATTTTCTTTCCTTTTCCAATCATCCTGCGTCCAATAAAAAAAATTCGTATGTTAGTAGAAGACTACTAATTAGACAATAAAATATTATAAAATTCATAGAATGCTTACAATGGACTCTTTTATCTTTTGTGTTTCTTCATTAGGGAAGAAAAAAATTTCATCCTTATCTTTTGTCGATCTCGCGAGAAGCCATGGCAATGTTCGATCCGGCAAGGAGGAAATCATTGATGATGTAGAGGAGTCAACATATGATGCTGTAGAGGATGAAGAGATATACCCTTTGCGTTTCCAAACGGGAATCATCTCCGCATATGACTTTTCACCCAAAAAATGAGGATGCTTGTGAGCAACCTGAGACATTCTTGCTTTTTCGCTTTTAGAGCTAGTCAATAAGTCAATAACTAGTCAATATTAGAGAACCAAATCATTATATAATTTCATATGATGATAACGTTCATATTACATACCTTAAACTCCTTAGAGCTACATTTTTTCACAAATAAGTCCCAAATCTCTTGCGTGATGAAAGGATAGAGTACATACGGTAGCGTATCAATGTAAGGCCCCTTCCTCGTTTTTCTGATCCATCTAATCACCAATCTTGACTTGAAATCTCTTCACCGCTTATCACAAGTAGTCAGGACATTTCATCTCTTCCTCGCATCCTCTTCTATTCCAAACTTTCTCTTCAATATACAAAAATAAACCAATAATACACGATTAGTATAATAAACATGATGTGAATTATATGAAGAGAATAAGGTTACTTACTTTAACATCTTCCCATAAACCCTTTTTTATGCCTTCTTGAACATTATCCCAACTGTCGTACAAGATAGACACTTTGCTTCTACTGATTTCGCCGCAATGTGTCTTATACGCACCAGTATACTCCCTAATCGGACGTATCGATTCATCCCACTGAAGTACTCTTTGTACCCCAGGTTTGGAACGTATCCCTTTTGTAGGACCTCTTGGCTTGCTCACTTTTTTTGTTCCTAATCTCGGGCTCAGATGCATCACACATTATGTCATGTTCCATCACTGCACCTGAAACAAATTACATGTTAGATTCATCAATAAAGTAGTACAAAATTATTTTAACAAAGAACAAAATATATAATTAAAGATTATAAACATAAGTAGTTGAGCCAATAATTCCTAATTTACCTGTCAATTAGTTTTTTCTTTGACAACATAAAATCCCTCATTATGGTCTCGACGAATGTAATTTGTGTCTAGATCTTCCCCTAATGTACATGGAATGACTACTCACGAAGCAATGACTTCATTGAATTGTGTATCGTATTTTTCTTCATCATGTACATCATCAATTCCAAGTACTCTCCTTTTTCCTTTGATGACAACAAACCATTTTGAATCAAATGGGTCAACCATGTAGAATACTTATTTTGCTTGTGATGCCAATATTAAGTTATCATCATGATGCCCAAACCGGCTGAAATTAACTAATGTAAAAAAGTCATGTTCATCCTTCTTTCCACCACGACGAATATCAACCCACTTTCATTGGAAGAGCAGAATCTTGAAGTCAACATAGTCAATTTCTAATATCTCTTCAATGAACCCATAGTAAGGCTTCATCGTCTCAACAATCGTTCTATCCCTTTTACTTTTATACTCTGATGACAAATCCCACATCGTAACACCATTGTTTTGTATCGTGGATTATTCATCTTGCTGCTTAGTGTTAAATGTATAACCATTGATGTCATACCCTTCATATGAAGGAACTTGTATCTTTGATCTATATGCCAACCATCTCAACGTATTCGATACATCATTAGGAGTGTCATATAATTGGTTCATAACTTGTTCTTTAAACCAATCAACGAACGTCCAATTATGATTAATCATAAACTCACGTTAACTCTTCAATGGATAATGAACACTAAGCAAAGTCATGTGCTCATCTAAGTAAGGATGAACTTGTTTCAGATTTTCTAACACAATCAATTCTGCTTTTCTTTTCAACTCTCCATCAAGACACAATCTTTTTTTCCCAATGCTACCACAACCATCAAGCCTTCCTTCATGTATATATTTGCAATCCAATTGCTTGTGCACGTGCTAAATACTGACTTACATATTCAGATACTTCCTCCGTAATTGTTCTTTGGATAATACTTGCTTCTGGTCTGGCTGGATTCATCACTTTACCCTTCAGAGTACCCATATGTCTTTCAAAAGGCCACATATACCTCATACAAACGGGCCCACAAAGTTTAATTTCTCGACAAGATGAATTATCAAATGAGGCATGATGTCAAAGAATGATGGTGGAAGTACATTTAAATCGCACATCGTCTCTATTACTCGGCTTGCAAGTTATCTAGAGTGTTAGGATCAATCACCTTGTAGAGATATTCTGAAGAAGAAACAAATCTTTGTGTTATATCTTACTTGGGAAGGAAAATTCCTTCGTATTGCAACAGGTAATAATGTTGAATCAAGATATGACAATCATGAGATTTCAAACCAACGAGTTTCAAGTCCTTCAGTGCTACAAGGTTTCAAAAATTTGACAAGTATCCAACAGGAATCTTTAGCCTATGCAGGGACTCAAAAAAACTTATTTTCTCCTTTTAGACAAAGTGTTAGCAAGCTGGTGGAAGATAATAGCGTTTCCCGCTCCTGAGGTGCTATTCTCGGTCTCTCATTTCACCATATTCTTTCCTAGCTTTAATCCATCCTTTGCTTCCGGCATATTCAACAATGTTCGACAATGGCGTCAAAACATTTTTCTCAATGGCATTAATCAAAAATGTCTGACTTTTAAACATTTCCAATACGGAAGGTCCCAAAACATAGACCTTTTATTGTATAAGTTCTTTGAGACACTTTTGAAGGGCTTTCCAAACATTTTTTTCAATATCCTTTACCCTCTTAGAAACCTCTTTCCCACGTAAGGGTACATGGGCTTCTCTCATCTCCACTTTTTTGTTGAACAACATTCTTACCAAATGGATGATCTAAAGGAAGCCATGTACGATAATGCAGGTACACATTCTTCCCACAATGATGTAACTGCTCATCAATCATATCCTCATCACAAATAGGGCATGCCTTTCCTTCTTTAAATGTATACCGTCACAAATTCCCATAAGCCGGGAAATCATTAATTGTGCAAAATATCATGGCACACAATGTAAAGTAAGTTTTCGCATACACATCGAACATCGAAACACCTTTATCCTACAACAATTTCAGATCTTAAAGGAGTGGGTCAAGATACACATCTATGTCATTTTCGGGTTGCTTCGGAACCGAAATAAGAAGCGATATCATAATAAATTTCCGCTTCATACATACTTAGGGAGGGAGATTATAAATGGTGAGTAGAACCGGCAAAGTGCTATGTTAGGTACCTGGTGTGCCAAATGGGTTCATCCCATATGTACAAAGTCTAAGTCTAAGATTTTGAGGTTCTTTACCAAAATAAGAAAACTTTCGATCAATATTTCTCCATTGCGGAGAATCGGCTGGATGTCTAAGCATCCTATCTTTCTTCCTCTTATCCGCATGCCACCTTATTTTCATCCGAAAATAAACGCCTAAATCTCGAAATGATTGGAAGATACCAAATTAAAGAACCTTCGCCGGAGTTTCTTTCTTTCTCACCCCCTCATTGTTCTCTTTTATCTTGTATCGAGACTTTCCACACCTAGGCCACTCACGCAAATCCTTGTACTCGTTTTGATACAGCACACAATCATTTTGACATGCATGTATCTTCTCATATTCCAAACCTAATGGACACAAGAATTTCTTTGCCTCGTAGGTATAATTGGTCATTTCATTCCCTTCAGGTAGCAATTCTTTAAAAATATGAGCAACTAAATTGGACTTTTATCTGTCCAACTATGCTTCAATTTCATATTGAACAATGTGAGGATGCTAGAAAGTTTAGTGAAATTATTACACCCCGAATACATAGGTTTGTCCGCTGCACTTAAAATACTATCATACATATGCGAACGATCAGTTCCTTCATCTTCCAAATTGTGTAACATCTTATCTACCCTATTATTCTCATAATCTACCCTATTATTCTCATTATCATCCTCTCCTTCAACCTCAACCTCATCATCAATGTTATCAACATGCAAATCATGACACAAGCTAGTGGAGCTTATACCCTGATCGTAAAACTCTCCATGACATGTCCACCTAGTATAGTTACTCTTAAACCCACGATGAATCTAATGATCTTTAATTTGATACACATCTCGATACCCCCTTGAGTTATTGGAATCACAACAAGGACACAAGACTAATTTTGATCAACTATGCGATTGATGTTCTAACGCAACCCCGATAAATTCATCAACCCCTAGTAGATATGTCGCCGAAATCCGATTACCATACATCCAGTTTCGATCCATATTCATACACTAGAGATACCAAATAAGAACATAATCGATCACATCATTCAAAGTGGCTTATCAAATACAATCATGACTATATTGGTCCTTATCACACCAACCTAACCCATCCTTGAGTTTTTCATCTCACTAGTGAATGAACATTTTGTTTTCAATTCTATGAAAAATTTGGCAGCACTTCCCTATAGTTCTTCAAGTACACGATGAAGATAGTAGTTAAACTATTAACATATGTACCTAGAGAAAGCTTAGGTAAATGAGCGGGATCTTTCTTAGAATCGAAAACCAAACATTCATTCACATCGTAAGTGAGATAAGAAACTCAAAAACAGTCCCAAACCGAGGACTATTCAAGACTTACTCCTAATCAGTAAGCCTCGATCGGGTATTATCTAGGCAAATGATGCACATTGCAAATAAACAAACACAAACCAATCCATTCCTTATAATTGCTTCCCCACCCCATTAAGGTATGGCCATATAGGTTTTGTTATTATTCAACATATAGTTTCCCAATCACATAACCAAACAATTCCGTAGATTTCCCGACAGCCCCCCCTCCACCCCATATAGGTTTGGTCATAATTCAACATTATAAAGACAATTAAAACAAATCCACAAATCCAAACTACTGGTCAAATTAACGTAAATCATAAAATAACAAAAGGTATAATACATACATCTGCTCTCAAGGATCAGTGAAGACAAGCACAAAGACTTGAGCTTGGAGAACCGGCAAACCGACAAGCATTAAGGTGGCAACTGGAGTACAATGTAAATGAGTGGCAAAGTGAAAGAATGCATGATTAATGCCATTTAATACATAAAAATTTTAAAACTAACACAAAAGTTACATACATTACCTGTGTGGGAGAATGAGTGTGCGGCGAGTGGGAGAAAGGGAGTGTGGCAAGTGGGAGAATGAGAGTGTGCCGAGACGGCCACAGGGTTTGCCGGCAAAGTGGGCGACAACCGAGAATGAGAGTGAGGATCGAAAATGAGAGAGTGAGAGCGAGTGAGAGTGCAATTAGAGAACGACGAAAATCGAGTGAGAGGGGTTGAGAATTCGCCGGAGAAGCATCGGTCGCCAGAGAAGCGACGATTGCCGGAGAAGCGACGGTCGCCGGAGAAGCAAAGGTTGCCGACAAGAGTGAGAGAGCGCCTACGAGTGTGAGAGACGATGAATTTATCGCGGGAGAGAGAATTAGAGAGTGCAATAAGTTTTGAATTTATGTTAGGGCTCGAAAGTAATGCCGTTATTGGATAAAAATAACCAAGTGATTTGCTTCGGATGGTCCTAGGGGTCCGACGCAAATTAGCTTTTTACAACGTACCTTAAAGACGTGCGATGTAGATAGAGCCGAAAAATTTGTCAATAGGTTGCAATGATGTACGTTGGATGGCCACAGGGTCCGACGCATATAGCTCGTATCTGGTGTTTTTGCATTGTTGTATAGCGTCGCACTTTAGCTCGCATGCGATGTAAATTTGGTTTTTGCATCCTTTTCATTGTAGTGTGACGCACTTGGGGGGACGCAAATCATCCTTTTTCTACTAGTGGCAGCGACCCCCGAAATCCATCCCCTCCTCTGCCACCCTGCCCCTCCCACCCATCTCCCCAGCTAACCCTCGAAATTCGCCAAAACACCAACCCAAACACCCCCATAATGTAAACCCTCGTAAATTTATGAGTTTTATAAATATATTGTTAGGATATATATATATATATATATTTATTTATATTTAAATATAATTTAATTTAAAATAATTTATTTCTTTAAAAGGTTGACAATTTTAGAAAACAAAGGAATTATTTTAAGGATTTAAGCAAGTTAAAATATTTTGTTAAGGCATGCTTTGAGAAACATTTAAAATATTATTTACATTTGAAAAAGGAATTTAAATGGGCTTGAAAAATCCAAATACTAATTGGACTAGGAAAAGGACTTCTAGTGATGTTAGGATGTTTTAAATCATCAATCATATTCATCATTCAACTCTATTTTAAACACAACTGCCTTTTCCTAAGCCCAAAAGGAAAACATACCTATAAATACTTTAAACCCAAAACTTCCCACCTATAAACTTCTCTCTCCTCCCTCTAACAAAGAAACCGGCAGTACTCCTTTGCTTCCTCTCTTCCACGTTTTTTATTCCTTCTTCTTTTCTTCTCTTTCAAGCAACAATTTCTTTCTCAACAAAAAATCCTCCTCCACTTCACACCTTCACCACCAAGCACCTGTTACAACCACTGCTGCCTTAGTTCACGCCGGCGCCCTTTTCTTAATCTTCCTTCTTGTGTTGGTTGATTACTTTTCTTCCTCCTCAAATTTTGATTATGTTTTTATGATTAGTTTTAGCACTAATTATGGTTAGAAGCTTTAATATATTGTTTGAATGATGACTCTATGATTATATAAATTATGTATTGAAAGAATAAAATTCAGATTTGATTATTATGTTTAAATTGGATTTTAAATTATCTAAGCATGTATTTAGACTATTAAAGATTATAAAATCATAGTAGTATGTTATAAACTATGAAATTGATTAAACTTATTAATTGAAGCATGTTTAAGTATGTTTAAAGGGAGTTTTAATAAATTATATGTTGTTAGAATTTTAGAAAGGTTATTAATGGAGTTTTATTGATTTTAATGACTAGTATAGTAGTACTATGCTAGGGAGTATAAGTAATTGTGTTTAATAATGAAAAAACAAATTTAAATATTTTTAGAGATTTAAAGTATTTTAAAGTTGCTGAAATTTATTTAGAGTATTGATTATAAATTTTATTGGTTATTTTAGGAGGACAAAAGTTTGTAGGCGACTTCTAAAGTTGTTAAAGTGATCTATCGATTCGTGTACACATGGTACGTACTACCTATGTGTTGTTTGATGTAGTATCATGATTTTAGGAAGGAAGGTGTGTAGTATTATGTATAAGAACTTTGTGAATTCATATATGATTGCTATTGTGTTAGATTTTACATGTTTTATGCCTGTGTGCGAATATGTGGAGTATGAAATTTAATTATGTGATTTATATTATGTTTGTATGGAAGATTGATGCAAGCATGTTGGCTAGGAACTTTATTAATTAATTCACATGTGGAATGAACATATTTATTGGTTTGGATCATAATTGAATCATGTGTTCCCTTATATTATTATTTTCATTACTCTATGAGGATTGTGGGCCTTATTTGGTAAGTTGATAGTTTATAACTTTGAAAGGTAAGATAGTTGTTGGCTAGGTTCAACAAATAAGATGGATTGCATCAAAGAAGGAATTAATCTTGGATTGTAAGTTGTATGATCACTAATTTAATCCTAAGATGAAAATAACGTTGTGAATGTTTAATTATATTTTCTTTGTGTTGCTTGTGTGTCATAACAAGTAATAATTAGTAAATCATGTAAAATGAAACTTGGATATGAATAAACGTTAGACTGACACACGTTTGAAGTTGGACAATTAGGAGTTGGGGTACATGGTGAGCGGGCCATGCCTTTTTTTAGGTTCGGATTGATGATCGTTCCTATTTTTATTTAAAAGGTTCGTCGATATCATAGGTCATGGGAATACAGAGTCGCGCCCGTATTTCATCATCCAAAGGAAAGGCTGGTTATTAGTTAGATAACTCGCTCTAATTATTATGCCATTAAAGTAATAAAATGTATTTTTAAAGTTTAGTTCAGTAAGAGTTATCTGCAGATTGTTATGTTGTTATTTATCCCTACTTAATATTTATTAGTATCATGTTAGGAATGTTTATTCATTATTATGTAGTACTCAACTTTGCTGATTACGTGCTTTGTTTCTATGTGTTGATTACAGCTTTGCCTTATTGATCCTGTGATGATCCATTCTTGGTGAGCAGATTCTCTAGTGCATTGTCATCTACAGGTGTGCAGATGATGCATCATGGGGGTTCGGGAATAAAGAGCTTGTATAGCATATTGATTTATTTGCTGTTTTATGGTTAATACATTTATAGTTAAGTTGGTTTGGAGTTCACATTAACATTGTTATTTTGTTTTGAAGTTGGCTTTGTTATTTATGAAATTTCAATTTTATAGTCAGTTATATGTTTCCGCATCAAAATTCTGAATAAGCCGATACATTATCACACGGACAATTTTGATGATTCTCAAGTTTTATATTTGAAAAGTATTTTTGGAAAAGAGAGAATTATTGGGGTGTTACACATGATTTGCCCAAACCTCCACAAAGATTACCCAAGCACCCAAAAACTTTGCTCAAACACCCGTGAAATTTCACTAAACACCCACAAAGTAGTTCAATCCATCATGACACCATCCAATTTTTCTTTATCCCAGATTTTTCGTAAGTTGAAATTCATGGACAGATGGCTGCCTTTTGGGTGGTGTGTGGCCAGTGGGAGGGTATAACCGAGGGTTAGGTGGTTTTATCGTGAGTGATGGTTGGATGGGTTTCGAGTAGGCTAAGGTGGTGTGTGGGTTTTCGAGTTTTTCAGGTGGTATATCTTTAGTGGTTTGAGGTTTTTGGAGGTGGTTTGGGGGGTTAGGTATGATGGTTTCGGGCATTGGTATGTAGCAGAGGTGCCTTATGGGTATGTGCAACGACGCTTTTCGGTGGTGTAAGTGCTCAATGTGCCGCTGTTAGTTATAGTTGGTTGGTAGAGATGTGATGAGAGAAGGAGAGAAGGAGAGAAAAGAGTGGGTTGAGGGTAGGAGGAAAGTGTGGTGGAGGTGGGGGTTCATGTTGCTGCTTATTAGTGGTGGTGGACCTGCTTGGAGGGTGGCACATTTGGGGGTTGGGGAGGGGGGATCGACTGGACGACAGGTATGGGTGGAGATGGGGGTGGTAGTGGGGGGTGGGAGTTTTGAAGGTGGGGATGAGAGGGGTGGACGCCCACTAGAGTACAGAGAAAATCAAAGTTGGGGTAAAAAATAAAAGGAAATTCATTTTACCTGTTGCAGTAGGTCATTAACCTGCTGGGACCAAATTTGGCAAAAATGATGCATAGTTGGGACCGCTCAGAAATAATCTTTACTTGGGAATGAAAATGGTCGAACTCCCATAGTTGGGATAGTTTCTATCAATTGTTTCTATATATATTGCATTTTGATTCTTTTTTTAGGAAGGGAGGTGTTGGGATGGGTGTCTGCCACGATTGGTGCAAGGCTGGGTGCTAGGCTAGGCTAGGGAGGCTAGCAAGGGGGCTGCTACCAGTAGGGGGCTCGCAGGGGGTTGGCTGGTGGGGTGGGGGCGCAACTACACAAAAGGGTAAACATAAGATCCCTAAATTAACTCTTATTTGCAACCGTTATGTAAAGTCTAAATTTAACATTTTAACCACATAACTGTTATCTTAGGTTGGATTGATAATATATCGTGTAACACTTATCTGAATATGTGTTATCTTTGCTATGAAAATATTATGTATGTTTCATAGATGCTTTAATTCTTTTATGAGAATAATAAAAACAGTTATCTTTGCTTTATTATTAATAATAATTAATCTATCAAAACAATTAAATTTAAAAAAACTATCATGGCTATAAATTAGGAGCACTAAGTACATAATCTCAAATTTTTGCTCTAAACCCCCCGTTTTCAAGTTCTAAGTTGTGTAAACCCTTCTTCCTTAAATGAACTATTCTTGAATTACCTGGAATTCCAGGCAAACAAAAGTCCTCCGGGGAAACGAGCATCAGCACTTTTTACATCCGGCTCTAATCTCGACCAATGTTCCACCTTAATTGCATTACAATAGACAACGTCGAAATTTCATCACAATTCGCAATTTCAATCTACCAAGCAAATCGTGTTGGGAGAAACCAACTACTACATCACAATTTGCAATTTCATTACAAGTAATTCTTAATTTTTAAGTTGTAATTTTTCACAACCGGTTTTCCCTTTTCCCCAATTTTCTAGCTTTTTAGTCATGCAGTGTTCTGAATGCAAGTTTAATCTCACTTTTAATAAAAATTGATCTTACTTAATTTCTCAAAAGTTGAGTTCTTCAACTTCTAGGGTTCCAATTCAATTCCATAGCATAAGCATAAAATTAACGAGACAATAGCAAAGCACAAATCATCAGAATTTTATATCCCACCAAAAGAAGATGGTGTTCGAAAAGTGTAAGTTCTTCTTTTACTTTATGTAATCCAATTTCATGATATTCGGTTTTCACTTGCAAAATGCTTCTTAAAATTACATTAAAAGTTTTCTGGAATGAATTAGTCAGCTATGATATGGTTAGCAAAGGGTTCTGAGTTTGTAGCATGCTTCATCTAAAGAGTAGGCAATAAAAGGAGACATTTCAACTACACAAAAGCGTGAAATTATGTTTCTATCGTCACAACACAAGACCTAACTTCTCAAAACATTATAATCCTTTCTATTGAATTTGCTTGGCTCAAATCAGGTACAAAAATTTTAAGCATATGCTTGGAAGTTGGAAAATTTAGATTGTCTTCTATAGGGTATGTAATACTAAGCTTCACACTAAATGGTCAGATAAAGTGATAGCCTTTTTTGTTTCTTTTTGCTTAAGGAGAAATGCAACTTCTGTTTGAAAGGAAAATTACTAGTCAGCCAATGATTAGACCAAAAGTAGTAGACTTGTGTTTCTGACGTCTACAAAATACGAATCCTGAAACCTGACACATAGTTTTTGTAGTATCAACTTGCAACCTACATTTTCTAAGTTGTAAAGGGTTGCATAATAGGGCTAATGCAGATTTTATTTCATTATTTGAGTGTGGAGAAATTATCTGATTATTTGAGTGCTGAGGGAGTATATTCGACTAATAGTATATTGTGTGTGAACTTGTTTGATTCGATGTAGAATGGTTTTTTATGTTACTAGGTAATAAGGTGAATTGACGCCAAAGTTTGACATCTAAAGCAAACCTTGGAGGTAGTTAAAAGAGAGATCAACGAGATGCAAAAAAAAATAAAAATAAATAAAAAAAAAATCTGAAACCACAAGTTTCGATTGAGTAATCTATTTTACCTTTCATTAGCTTTATTATGTGCATGAAAAGTCCCTAAAGGTGTATTACCTCACTATAGGTTTGAGATGAGCCTATCCCTATAATTTTGACATCAATTATCATCCCTCTACTTAGTGAAATTATTAGTGGAGGTTTTAGCTCTGCCTTCTCAACTAAGAGATATCAGTCAAAAAGCTTCTTGTACACACCAAATAGCTTGTCAACAAAGTAATCCTACAAATAAAGAACTGAATCTCGACGCATCAAAATTAGAACGGAGCTTTGCTATGATTTTCTTTTATATTGCAAATTTAGTCTGTTCTTTGACATCAGTGTTCAATTAGTTTGGATATTGAGGACAAGTCGGCAACCCAATTTTTTAAAGGGTTAGGTTATATGTATAAGCAACCCAATATCTTTTTCAGGATGTATTAGCTACTTTCATCAATGTGTATGTTTTATGATAACTCTTGATCTCAAGATCCAAAAATGACTATATCCTCAATAATAATAAGATTTTTCTGTCTATTTCTTGGTACAACTGACCTATAAGCTACTCTTATTTAATTTACTTCAAAAAATCTGCAGTGGAAACTTATCGGTCTATCGGTATTGTCTTGACTATGCACCAACATAACACAACGCTTTTGGTTTGTATGTGAGGCAACAATTCAAAAAACACGAACATGAGACAGATCCAAAGAAGATCCAATAACTAACGGATGAGTAATTTTTAGCTCCATTCTCCTGATCACTTGCACTAACACAACAAAAAATGTAATATGTCACCTCTAAAACAGAAAGAGCGACCATAATCTTATACTAAGTTATTTCAAGACCGTCTCGTACAAATTAAAACTTGCGATAAACTTTTCAGTGTTCACTGTTCGTCTTTGACAGATAGGTGACCGTACATACTGATAAGTAAATTTAATAATATTAAGAGACACGACGACTTTAATAATCAACTATAATCGATGAAGAGGTAATTTAACAGTCTATAATGGATGTTGTATGATTTGTAGAAACGTGAATGGCATATTGAAATTTTGCTATAAAATGACCTATATGTAATACCACAACTTTTATTTGGTTCCACAATTAGTGGCAGGAATCAATGATTGCAGATGTTTTTGTTGATTATCTTTATGGAATTTTTCTTATCTAGCTAACTAATCTAAAAGTAAATAACTGTGGAGATTGAGCATCTTTCTCTTGTGGATGTCCATCTTGTTTACAAATTGTATCTGATGCAGACCTGAAGTGGTATCTTATAATTTATATCCTGTAATAGTTAAAGGCCAAGCTTTCTGAATAATAAGGTTGTTAGTGTAAATATAAGCTTGTTACCTCTCTACACTAAATATAAGCTTGTCATTGGGAAAACTTACCCTTTGAGTGTTAGTGGTCTATACTTTTCCCTTGGACTTGGGTGCACTTTTGAGAGTTTTAATTTTTATTTCATTTTGAGAAAATGGACTGGTGTGCTTTTGATCTTGGTCGTGCATCTTAGATCACTTTATTTGTGTCCTGAGTCTGACAGATAGTGCTTACAGATGAACAAAGGGTGTGTATGGATTAGTGATTTCATACATCACTGTTAATATGTAATGTTTCTCTGTGTCGAACGAGTTGTTTTTACTAATAGATGAATTCTACTTTCTTGTGCTACTTTATGATTATCGTAGATTCGATATATGTTTTACTTTAATATATATGTAATTAACCAACATCTTTTAGATTTCAGAGGTTTCATGAGAGCTAGGAACAAATCAGAATTACTTGATTTATAGTTTTACTCACAACAGAGGCAAATAGGTAAAAAATTAGAGTGTAAGCAGCCCACAACCAAGCTTTCTCTAGGATGACACCAGAAGCCTTACAAAGTTGTAGGGAAAGCAGGTAAGCCAGAATAAATCTATGCAGCATTTGTAGCATCTATATCAAATCAGGTACGCACCTACACAAGAGCGGGCTATAAGAGTTATGGCTATATGTTAGAGAACATCGTGTTAAAGATGTTCAACTAAATTTTGTTCATTATAAGTTGTATCTGAACATGACGCAGTAAGTTTTGTGTTTAGTCTATGTGAATTATTATTTGAGTACAAAAGTTATGGTGTTGTTTAAATTTATAATGATTTTGTTCTCTCCATCTTCACAGATTCAAATATATTGTAAATATTAAATGTTAGCTGTTATTAGTCCTTGGAACGGATTGGTGTATTAGTTAGATCCAGCAAGAGTAGGAAATATAGTTCGACCATTTGCTAAAAAGATCATTAATGAGTAAGTATTGAATGACTATTTAATATTTTTATAATATTAATATACTATTTTATCATTTGCGTAAACTTGTTATGATCACATAGAGGAATTATCAAATTTAACATGTACCATCGAAAAGATATCAAGATGATTAAAAAGAATCCGGAAATCAGATGGAATCAAATAGAAGTACCTGACTTTCATTGTCTATATTAAACTATTTGTGATTTCTTGTGTATACTGCCCTCGCCAACCACTTGGTACTCTAGACTGTGGATATTATGTGCGTCGCTACATGCTTGAGACAGTTGAGACGACTGGTTATTCTAAATAAAGTACTTGAACATTAGTTATAATTAGGCTTTTTTAATTTCTATATGATTACGAATCTTTCAAACTATAGATTTGTATCTATATTATAATGGAGTAGTTTGGGTAAATTAGTTAAAAACACTTGATTATTTTATATCTAAATGATCTTGCTACAACTATGACAGAAAGAGTTTTGAAAATTAAACATTGTTTAAAGTAGATTTCCTCAACAAAGCAAGCAATAAAAGCATTGCTAGCTAATATACCATCAAATGCGATATACTACCAGCAAATTTACTACAAATACACGATACCTACATTTGTTCCTTTTAATTTGTGCATGATTAGTGATAAAGTTTAATTACTTTTCATGTTTTTATATATGAATACTTATTTTGTAATTACCTTTATTGTAGTACTATCAAGACATTGGTCCAACCTATTCTCAAGAGAAAATTGATGAACTCAGGGAGTTGTGGATTACGTACATCGGAGAGCAACACGAAGCACAAATGATGAATGAATTCTAACTTTTCGCCTAAGTTTTTTTTTTTTTACCTTAATCCACTGTTGGACATACATTATATTTTTGATATTGAGATATTAATATCATGTGGATGTGGCTATACGTTAGATTTGATCTTGTTTATTATTTAGATTAATATATAGGGCTTTGTTGATGTGTTAAATGTTTCGAAGACCTAGACCTCCATCTAATTTGTGTTTCTCAAGTAAATTGGCTGATTTTTAAAAGGAACTCGACCACCAATATTTAAGAAAAGCAGAGGGTAATTTTTTGGTGATGTTCTTTGGGAGGAGATAATGATGTAGTTAGGATCGTGTTTAGTAGAATGAGCTTGCCTACTTGCGAGTTGTTAGAAAACTTCCATGACAGGATTTTGGTTAGGGTTGTAGAAATAATGGAATAGAACCCGGAGGTATTTCTACCATCATCTTCCATGGGAAAACCTAGGTAAGTTCCTATTAGTTTTTTGTTTGCCACACCCAATGGGTTTCTCATAACTCTTATGAATGTTGAGGGGGTGTTTGGGTTGAAGATCACATGGGAATTATCAACGTTAACCATCTCTCCTGATTTTTGACAAAATTAGTGAATTATTTTCTTGATTGTCCAGCACTTGCTTGGCTTGGCTTTAAAATTTAATAAGGCATCATCTGTGCAAAAAAGGTGGGAGATGGCTGGGGCTGATCAAGCAATTTTCAGGCCTTCCAGTTCTTTTTGGTGTTGTAATTTGGAAAGCTTTCTAGATAAAACTTCCATACATAAAATAAACACATAAGATGAAAGAGGATCACCTTGGCGTAGCCCTGCATGTGGCTTGAAAGTTTCGGACGGTTCACCATTGATTAGGATTGCATAGGAAATAGTCGTAATGCATTGCATAATCCAGTTAACCCATCACGCTAGAGAATTTATCTTGATAAGTATAGATTCTACAAAATCCCCACAAATTATGTCGTATATATGTTTTACTTAGGTCTATCTTCATGATACAATCATAGTTTTTCACTTTTTTTTTCTTTCTCACCCAGTTGATGATTTCGTGTGAGATGAAAAAATTATCCATCATTTTTCTTCCAAGAACAAAGGCGTTTTGGAAGTCATCAACCAAGTCCCCCAATATAGTATTTAGCCTATTGACCAGAGTTTTCGAGATTATTTTGTAGGATGTATTACAAAGATTGATGGGTCAAAAATCCTTGAGCTCTTGAGGCCGATCATTTTTTGGAGTAAGAGTAATGTAGGTTCGATTTTTCGCTCTTAAAATATGACCTCCCAATAAGAATGAGTTAACACTGGCAATGATATCCCCCTTCACTTCCATATAGTTGTTCTGATAGAAAATTAGTGCCACACCATATGGACTTGGAGATTTTAGTGGGTGGGGACCAAAAGTGGCCTCTTGTATCTCCTTCTCAGAGTAAGGGAGGAATAAAATCTGGATATCTTCTTGTGTGAGGATTGGCATGCTATCTAGGGTAGGGTCATCAGGTGAAATATGAGTGTCTTCTGATTGTTGCCCCTTGAAGAGATCCTTGAAATTTGTACCGAACATGTTGTTTATATCTTTTTTGTTAGTGCACAAATTTCCTTCATTATCCGTTATGGCTTTGATTTCATTTCTGGTATTCTTGCCTTTGACACTCTTGTAGAAGAAGCTCAAAGTTTGGTCTCCCAGTGCATCCCATCTTGATTTAACATTGTTTCCAGTAGGGCATTTTCTCCTTTATTTCTTCTCCAATCTCTCTCTTTCAGCTAGCAGTTTCCTTTTGCCTGCGAAATTGAGGTGATTTCATTTTAAGCATTCGAAAGATTAATGTTGATGTTGCCCCATTGTATTTTGTTTCTTTTATTGTAATTTAGACACCAAGATCTTATCTTCCTAAGGGTATTCTACAGTTTTCTTTGAAGAATAAAAGCACAAGAGCCTTGCACAT
Organism: Beta vulgaris subsp. vulgaris; assembly: GCF_026745355.1. Taxonomy (NCBI): domain Eukaryota; kingdom Viridiplantae; phylum Streptophyta; class Magnoliopsida; order Caryophyllales; family Amaranthaceae; genus Beta; species Beta vulgaris. Next base: position 29,000,548 of record NC_079209.1, read on the forward strand.
GGTTACTCCATTCTTGTTGTATGACTTTTTGATATCTTCATGATCTAGACATCAAGCTTCGTGTCTGTACGGATGTGATTGTTTTGAGGTTAGATGCTCATGCATTCGGAGAATCAGTGGTCCATGATCAAAAAGTAAAATTGGAAGGTTCCATAGTGTAGCTTATGGAAATTAATTTTTCCAATCCGTATTGCTGAAAGCTTTATCTATTCTTTCAAATATAGCTTCTTTGTTTGATCTGTTGTTTGTCCATGTATAGTTGACACCATGGAAAGGTATGTCCAAAAGTTTATTATGTAGTTTCCTATCTAGGAATTTCCCTGCTCCTTTGATAGATTTAGAACCTCCTAGTTTTTTATCTTTGTTTTCCACTTGATTAAATTCATTTATAAGTACCCAATTACCTTGGTACTCTATTAAAAGAGATGTTAGATTGTTCCCTAGTTATTGTCTATCGGGTAAGTTAGGCGAACTATAAACAAAAGTGATATAGTACGTAGGAAATACTAGCCATATTTGATGTTTTACAACAGATTATATTCTTTGTAGCATCAAACAAAAACAACTACCCGCCGACTCAAACAGAGGAACAAACCACCACAATTATTATCATCATTGACCCTCGTACATCCTAGAAACCCGAGATTAAAAAAATTAGTTCAAAACTTGAAACCTGGCTCTTAGTTTATGACAAGAAAAAAAAAATCTAAAATACTAATTTTGGCCATACTAGATATGAAATTAATAACTTGGGAGTCCAGGTTTTTAGTCCCCCGCAGTGCTAGCTTAGCATTTTCATTCTTGTCGAAGAGGTTGTAGGTCAGCCGCATCTGGAGCTGAGATGGTAGTGTTTATAACAACTTCCTTGAATTTTTGAGCTTCTTTAGTGTGTCCTTATTCTTTATCACTTAGTCCAAACTCGAGGACTGCTTTCCTTTTTATTTTCTTCTGAATTTTCAACCTTTTTGCTTTTGCATAATTTTCTTCAAATTGTTCTTCTAGTGGGGTGCTATTAAGATCAAAGGTTTATTGTCCTCCCAAAGTTCTGATTGCTTTTGAAGTTCTGCTTATGTTCTGAGCTAAGAACTCTTGATGTCTAGGTTCGAAATCTGCTATGGCAAAGTTTTATTGTTGCACTAGAGGAGCTAGGATAAAAGGTGATGTAGGAATCTAACTCGCCGAAGTTGGGATTTTTTGAGGAGGGTCTTTTTGGAGGCGATGGAGGAAGGTTGAGATTGAAATCCATATATTGATTAACAAAGTCCCACTCTTGCAGTGCGAAATCTGAAGCCGTAGAAGTGTATGAGGTTTGGGAGTGGGGTAAATTAGGAGGTGAGTTGATGATGTTGAAAGGGTCATGTAAAGAGGTTTGTGAAAAGTGGTCGAAAATCTTATTTCGTTGCTCTTGTTGGTGGGTTTCAAAGGTGTTGTCTTGGAGTGGGCCTTGAGTATGGAATGTAACAATCTAACCAAGCTCATCCCAATCAGCAAATGAGAGGCTTTTGAAGTGGTGTTTTTTTGTGTTAGGCCTTTTTGATAACGTGAGTTGTTCCTTTTTTCAAGGTTTTAAGAAATTTGGGCTGATGGTTGTTGAGTTGTGAGCCTGCTGTTGGGCCATCTTCGGCTTTTTGAGAGTCTATTTGTGACGATTGAACTGCTTGGACATCACCTCTTGGGCCTTGACCCTCCAAGTATTCCATATGTGGGATGAAGGGGTCGTTCATGGGGTCTCGTAGGATGTAAATGCGGTCACTTTCTTTGAGGGAAACACTGCGAATAAGGTATGCGAGGTTTGCTTCCTCATAAGGAGGGAAGAAGACAACTTGGTGGTCCATAGAGATAAGTTCTTGGAGTTTGCATGTGTTTAAAAGGGTAAGATAAGGGGAATGAGACAAGTTGGACTTTTTTCTCTCTTTGGTGGTGATGGGAGTATAAGTTGCTATCCTATTTGCGAGGATGAGGTATAAATAGGCGTTAACTAGAAGTGGAAGTGGATATGAGGTGGGATTTTTGTCAGAAAAATCCTTATTCTGGGAGATGTTTGTCAACGAATTATGACTAGGAATAATTTCTGACTGAAGGAGGTAGCTCAAGGGATGAGAGATAATATAACAAATGACCTCAATGTCCTCCTTGTGTGAGGCAAGGGTGTTTTTGTAATCTCTACTAAGCCTAAGAAGAGTACTAATGAGATGACTTGTACTTGCAGCAGTAAATGAGATTGGCAGCGAGCTTTCAAATTTTCCGTCTTTCAAACCAAATGAGATAGTCTTAAGCTAGCCAAAGGCCCAGAGTAATGAATGCGCTTTAACATTTTTGTTTGGCTTGAGGTTGTGGTGGTTGGGAGGGTTATTGTACTGTTAACTTTATCGGTGAAATGGTTTTTTCATCTTCCTTGTATGAACTGTATTTTGAAGAACTATGGACCCTCTAATGGTTTTCCGTTTGAGATTTTGAACATTGGTATTGGGCTTAGTCGGAGAAGATGATGACTCATATTAGATAGAGTTTTCTATATCAACACGTGTGAATTTTTTGGGCAAATGTAGTTGAGTATATTGTTTGTGATGGGCTTTTGTCCTACTCCTGGAAACTGAGATATCTTTGGAAAAGTTTTTGGCTTTTCTGTAGGTGTTTTTCTGTTTTAAGTAGTTAACTAACTTGGTGGGATTGCTTATAAAAATAGACATTTTTGGCTTTTGTGTGAGGAATTTCGATTTTGGCTTTCATCATTACTTCGCTTTGTTCCACAAGGAGTACTCTGACTTCTGCTCCTTGAGTTATCATTTTGCTCTGAGCTTTCTTTGCTATCATTGATCTCCATACTAGTATAACCATCATTACTTGAGTCGTGGGAGTCACTTGAGGAGGATGAATTACTATCATTGTCATTATTGTTGTTGATGTCTCTGCCTTGATCATCTGGGAGGGTGATTTCTGATGGGTTGTCCCCTTCCTCGTCTCTATCCCACGAATAATTCACCAAGTTAATGAAAGTGGATCTATTCCTATCAACTCTTTTTAGGCATATCAATTTGTTTGTGAAGAGAGGGTGGAATGTTTGGGCTGTGTAGGGAGTTTTTATCCTTCGTCCCACATTTTGCGCCACAATTTTAAAGTGTTTATGTGCTACTTCAATGGGTATTTTACACTTTGGTCTTTTGTGGCCAATTCTCCCACATTTGTTACAAAATACAAAGACTACCTAATATCTAAAGTCTACCCAATCAGGTTCTCCACTATGATAATATAGAGAAAATCCTAGGATTAGTGGATTATTGGCTGACATAACCAACTTAGCTCTTAGAAAGTCTTTGAAACCAGGGGAAGTAGAAGGATTGTCAAAGTAGAGAACTTTTCCTATTTTTTCTAGTGCTCGTCTGATCTGGCTACTTGGGGTTTGTTGTAAATGAGTGGTAGGCCTTGTATTCTTACCCAAATTGGGGTTTGGGTGAAGGTGAAAGCTTAGAAAGAAGCCCTCAGTCTGCATTTTGTGAAAAGGAATAAGGCACCATCATAGCTTATTGTTCCTAATGTATTTAGGTTATCTCTATCTCTTACATCCAATCAAAAGAAGTAGAAGAGTTTACCTATTTTCTTGATCAAAATTTCATCATGAGTCATCCATCTTAGGTAGACCCAGTTTTGTATATCTCTTTGTTTGAAATCACGAATATATTTTTGGTTTACCGACTATTGCATTAAGGAGTAGACTATCCTCTAGTAGAATGTCGCCTTCTAGGGGTTTGATGATATGACCCATTCTTCTTATTATCTTTTCATTATCATTTGTGAGGTTGATGGTGGGGGAGAAAGGATTCATTTGGTCCTTATTTGATTTGGTCCTTGTGAATTGTGGTGTGGTGAGAGGGTTGAGGGTTGTTGGTTAATTGTGGAAGTATCACTTTCTCAGTTTTAAGTGAGAGAAGCTCTCTACTAGTGAGAGAAAATAGTTACGATCAAGTTGTTACCTGCTATGAAAAAAGTGTTATCTTTAAAGTGTTACCTCTTATAAAGTGTTACATGTAAATGTTACATATCAAGAAAGTGTTGCATATATGTCAATAAAAATTGGATTTCAAAATGTGTTATCTTTGAGAAATGATATTGTATATGAAATCAGAGTAGAGGAAATAAGGTCAATCCTGCTTCTAAATGGAATATAAGGGAAGGGGATGGAAACAAAAGTTTCACTAACCATTTTTACTTAAATCACAAGACTTAAGAGGGGAGAATTCTTCCATTAATGAGTTATCCTTAATTCAGGTACATCTTCATTCAAGATTTTCCTCAAGTGTATAAAGGAAATATAGGATTTCACGATTCAGCATGCGAAGAATCTTTAAAAATAACTCAGAGTAAATGAGAATAATCATTGGGAACATGGGGCACATGCATCATTGAAGTTCATGCACATATTAGATGAAAATTAAGAATTAGCATGAATATTATTAACATTTGAGCAAACACATAGTAACAAGCAAGAGAAGGTGCTAGGACCATGCATAATAGGCACACTAGTGTAAACATTCTTCCCAAAATTACAAGTATCATTGTAATTGACATAATTGAAATCAATAAGTATACATAACTAACCATATATAGAAATTTCAAGGTTTATCTAACTATATTGCTTGAAATTCACAATTAAATATATATTCAACTACTGCTCTAGTATGCTCATTTAGACCCCAATAAGTTATCTCACAAGCCTCTAGAATACCATGACCATCGTAGTTAAGAAAATCCTCAAGTCTATTAAGAACCCTAAAAGGTTCGTTATCATATTTAGGAATAGAATTACTTGCCATCTTATTTAAAATGTTTTTCAATTTTTTTTTTTGTGTTTTTGGTTTCTCATTTTTTTTGTGTTTTAGTGAATTAGACTCTTATAAGAATTAAATAATCAAATCTATTTTATCCCCATTAAAGGCGCCCATTTGGAAGAAGCAAAAAGTAAGCTAGTTTGTAATTAGGCAATGCACTCTCTCAAATATTTGTAAAACCTAAATACCTAAGCTAGTATAGTGGAAATATTAGGTCGATCCACAAGGAATGGTGTTTCCAATATCTACTTCTTACTACATAAGCTAATTCAAAAAACAAGTTTTGGGTTTGAAACTGACACTATCACTATAATAAGCAATACAAAACAAAAACAAGAAAACTATGCAAATAAGAAGATGCTAGGGTAAATGGATCCAGTCCTAAGCTAAGTACTTGGGTAAATGGGGTTGCATATATGGAACACTAAATGGAATAGAAGCTCAACAAATCATGAATATGCTCCTAATACCTAGACTTGGTTCTCACTACTATATTGTAATCATGAGCATTAATCTAAAGGAGATGTGAGTGATGCAAATCATGCATACATTCTCATCACTAGTATAGAATCAACGATTTTTAAAGAATGTCATAACCCAGTTTGCCTGGGAAATGTTTCTGACGCTACAGGCCTCGACACAAATTAAGAAGAGATTATTGGTGTAAGACTAGGACTTGACACAAACATTAAGCTATTTGTGACGGATGACCCTTGAGCTCCATCACCAACAACACCATTTGCGTCGCATGTTGGACTATGTGCGACACAAATCAACCATTTTTTGTTATAATAAAAGTGAATATGCGTCGGATACTATTATATAAAAGACGACTTCTACCTCCAACTTTAACTCAAACGTCACTCGCTTCTTTTTGGGTGTGAAGCAGTGTCAAACTAAAGTACTAACAAAGAGAAAGTAAGAGTGTTAGAAGAAAAAAGAAATGAATCATCATCTATGTAAATAAAGAATCTACTGTAACTGCTAGAAATACTGAGCCTACTAAAGGCACCAAAATAGATGGAAAGTTCAAATGAAATTCAATTAATGTAATAAATAACAAAGGTAATGCGATTCTAGTGAAAATAATAATAGTAATCCATGTATTTGGATATTCCCTTCAACTTCATAAATTTTTATCGAAATTGAATGTACGACAAGACGTGTCGACCTCTATTTATCTACCAAAGAAACTCATCTAACGCAAATTGTCTCGATTTTTATTTTAAAAAATTCCTCTTGCTTGTTTATTCAACATGAAAACATATTTAGATAATCCCTGAGTAACATATTTCAAAATCACTTCGAATAAAAAAATACAATGAAAAATTGGAACAATAATACAAATTGTATTGCACAAAAATCCAAACCACTATCATCAGTTTATAGCATGAGTGAAATAAATGAAAAACTTGAACAAATTGTACAAGCAATAATGGAGAAACATCCTAAAACAAATGAAAATTGAAATTTCATATCTAAAAAGATCGAAATATAGAACCTTGGTCTGCAAATTTCTTCTCCTCCACCAAATCTGCAAAATAAAAAAATTTGATTTTAATTGAGTGGAAATCAAACTGCAAAAATACATGAAGCTTCTCTTTAGTAGGTTTAACTTCTTTTTTCTTCAACAAGTAACTTAAATTGGGGGATTTTGACAGTTAAGCATTTGCAAAACAAAGAAATTCAAGTCAAAGATGAATAGAGAATTACCAGAAAACCTCAACTGAGCCATTTGGATCACCTTCATTGATGGAATAATTCGGGAGTCGGAGATGCTCAAAGCAATCTCTCTACTCTTCGTCAGAAATGATTAGAAGGAGATGTGAGCAGCCGGTGGTTTAACGAAGAGAGATGTGAGAATGATCTTAGAGAACTTCATTAACAACCACCCAAGTGGAGGAAATGTTGCACAGAACGGGAACCAGAACAACAGCTCTTTTGGAAGTGGAAATGGAAACTTTGGAAAGAATGACAATGGAGGCTACACCAATGGGCGAATCAATGTCATGAGACGAATTGAAGCTGACACCGATACTAACGTTGTGACTGGTACTTTTCTCGTGAACTCAAATCCTGCTTATGTACTCTTTGATTCAGGAGCATCTCATTCTTTTATTTCTAGCACTTTTGTTAATAAGTATCCCCTCGAGTCTACCCAGTCTTGTCGAGCCAATATAGCCATGCCCACAGGTTAAACTATTTCTTGTAAATCTTTTTTCCAAAATACCCCTGTAGTCATAGCTGGTACTGAATTACCGGCTGATCTTATCCTTATTGACCTAAAGGACTTTGACGTTATCTTGGGAATGGATTGGTTAGCTAAGTATAAAGCGAAAATCGAGTGTCATAACCAGAAAATATCTCTTAGAGGACCAAATGGAAATAGGATATCTTATAAAGGCATAATCTTCTAGCCTGATGTCAAAATAATCTCTGCCCTGAACCTTCAAACCTATATTAGAAAAGGCTACCCAGTCTATCTATGCCATATAAAGGACGTAAGCGTGGAAAGCAAGGAGTTGACTCAAATTTCGGTAGTAAAGGAGTTTACGGATGTATTTCCCGAAGAGTTACTTGGAATCCACCAGTCATAGAAGTGAACTTCAAGATCGACTTAGCCCCGGGAACAGGACCTATCTCTAAGGCTCCATATCGAATGGCACCCGCAGAAATGCAAGAATTGAAGGTGCAATTGGAGGAATTATTGGAAAAAGGGTACATTCGACCTATTGTTTCGCCTTGGGGAGCCCCAGTATTGTTTGTCCGATAGAAAGATGGATCTTTGAGGTTGTGCATCGATTATAGGGAGTTGAATAATGCCACGGTGAAGAATAAATACCCGCTCCCAAGAATTGAGGATTTGTTTGATCAACTTTAAGGTGCAGCAGTATTTTCAAGGATCGATTTGAGATCGGGTTATCACCAATCACTACAACAAAATGCTATATTTACGACCAAAAATTACGACCACACGCGTTTCTGGTCGTAAATAATGAGCAATAACGACCAGATCTGCTGACTGGTCATAAGTAGAATTAATTATCTACGACGAGGCAGATTTCTGGTCGTAAAAGCTAATATCTCGTCGCAAAAAAATGAACAATTACAACCACACGGATTTCTCGTCGTAAATGATAAGAAATAATAACCAGATTCGTTAAGTCGTCGTAATTATAAAAATTATTTGCGACGAGACGGAAATCTCGTCGTAAAAACAGAGAAACTTGAAAATTCGCTGAAAAACTTAAGCGGGATTTTTTCCGGGTTATACTTCAATTTTTCTATCTATTTCTTATATTTTCGCCCAAAACAAAAGCTACCTTATCTTTCTCTCTCCACCATCACTCCCTATTTTTTCACTTTATCATGTTCATCATCTTTCTCTCTCTTCTCATTCCTCTTCACTGTTCGTAGGATATTTCTTCAAACCCAAAAATTTTCCTCAAATTTTCATTCGATTTTTTCTTCGAAAATTTCTATTTTTCTGGAATTTTGTGGGTTTGAATTTGAAATTTGGTCCCTTATTTTTGGAATTCTTGTTCTGAATCTTAATGTTTTTAGTCGCAATTTGAATTTTTCAGGTAGAATCTCAAAGTTTCAAACCAAAAAAATCTGATTTTTGGGTTTGAAACTCAAGATTTGAAGATGTTGGTGTTCTTCCTTCAATAGCATCAATTTTTGTTTGATTTGCTCTAATTCAGGTGAATTTCCATTTGTTTTGGGTACAAATTTGTTCGATTTTTGGCTTTTTTTGGGTCTGTTTTGGGTCGATTTTGGGAGATTGTGTGGGTCGATTTTGTGGGCCGATTTTTGGAGATTTGTGGGTGATTTTTTTGTCATTTTTTTGGTGGATGTTGTGGGTGATTTTTTAGTCGATTTATGGGTGGTTTCTGAGAGATTTTGCTGTTTTCCAGATTTCGTTTTTTTTTTTTTTCAGATTTTGTGGTCCTAATTTTTCTTTATTTTAATTTGCAGATGAAGATGATAATGAAGACGGAGACGAAGTTTGAACGTTGAAGATGCTGATGATGAAGGTGAAGATGAATGATGATGAGTGATGCAGATGCTAATGAACGATGATGATTGATGTTAATTTTTTTGTAATTATTTACATATTATTAATAAAAAAAGTTATTATTTTTTGTAATTTTTTACCTATTATTAATAAAAATCAATTTTTTTTTATTAATTGTTAAAGTTGTGTAAGGATCTTTGTATATTTACTAAGTAAATGATTAATTTGATTTGCCTAATATATGGTCTCATACAAATATTTGATGGTTTAAGTGTGAATTTTGGGTTTTAATTTAAGGGATTTGCCTTATATTTGACACAATAAAAACAACAAGAAATCACGTATTAAATCATCAAATTTTTTTTTTTTTAAAAAAACAATATTTACGACCAGAAATCTGGTCGTAGATGATACCAATTGCGACGAGAAGTAATCTGGTCGTAAAAGAGCAATTACGACGAGCCACTAAAACTGGTTGTAATATTATTTACGACGAAGCCTTTTACGACGACTGACGACCATACGCGTTTCTCGTCATAAAAGACTTTTGACGACGAGAATTGGGCCTTTTACGACGAGAAATTCGGTCGTAAATGACAGTTTTTCTTGTAGTGAATTACGAATTGCTGAAGAGGACATCCCGAAAACAGTCTTTCGTACGAGATATGGCCATTATGAGTTCACAGTTATGCCTTTTGGACTCACTAATGCGCCAGCAGCTTTCACGAATCTCATGAATAGGACTTTCCAGCCATACCTGAAAACAAGTTCGTGATTGTATTCATCGACAATATATTGGTATACTCGAAGGATAAAGAAGATCATGAGGATCAATTGAGGAAAGTATTGGAGATTCTTCGAGAAAAGCAATTGTACGCCAAGTTCTCAAAGTGTGAATTTTGGTTGGAAAAAGTATCATTTTTAGGTCATGTGATATCAAAACACTAGTGGAAAAAACTACTTTTGCTACTTTTCAAATGCTCCGGTTGACTAATCAACCCGAGCATTTGTGAAAATTTTAATATAAAAATTCACAAATGCTCGGGTTGATTAATCAACCCGAGCATTCAAATGCTCCGGTTGACAACCCGAGCATTTGAACCCTCTCTCAATTCATGAACCTTACTTTACAACAAAAAAAAAAAAAAGAAAAGAAACAATTCCAATTCACGCATCTGCTTTCAGCGATTCATTTTCATTTTCGCACTCTCTCAACCTCTCTTTCTCTCACATCTCACTTCATCTCAGTTCTCCGTTTCTCTCTCATAGAACCTCAGATCCAGTCACCTTCACTCCTCCCTCATGCGCCATCACCAGCGGCGGCGCACGCATCTAAAGATGGTCGTGAAATCGTGACTCGGAGTCTCAGACCTCCTGCCGGCTGCTGTTGCCTGGTTGCTTCGTAATCGCCGACCTGCAGCCGCAACGTTTTGGCTCGAAACTCGGTGGATGACGGTGTGACTCGTGACTAGCAGACTAGGTACATCTTAATCTGTTCAATTTTGTTGATTTCTTGTTTTACTTTATAGATTAGGGTTTATCAATTTCATGAGAATTGGAAAATAAATTGCAATTTCACTTGTTAGGGGTGTTTATATATCATATTATATAGTTTAGAATTGTTATAAACGTTAATTTTGTTGGTGTACTTTGATTTGGGTGTACTCCCCCCTCGTCCATCCATACGTCGTCCATCCTTCCGCCCTAGTTCAATTGGTTGAATCAATCAACCTCGCTGCTCCGCTCCTCAGCGTCGACCTTGCTGTTTCTTCAATCAACAACTCCTTCAGGTTTTATTTTCTGAACTACTCGAATTAATTCTAGGGTTTAATCTAATTGACCAATCGAAGATTCCCAGCAGGCATCCCAATATTTTCGAAATTTTCCTTACAATCATGAAATTTTTGTCTCACAGGAAATTCTACCTCCCTCATATTTCATCTATGAACCAGAAATACTCCAGAGTAGGTTTGTTTGTGTAACTTTGAGACTGTCAATTTCCTAAACCCAATTAGGGCAGACTTGTTGATGGTCTCAATTTAGAAAAAACTTTATACTCAACCCCTTCTCCATGTCATATTGGTCTTTCTGCATACTTTGGAAGCATTGCCTTATCAACACTTCTACGTCATATTGTTGTTAATGTCTTCTTGCCACTCACCTTCCAGATTTTCTATGCTATTCCCGAGATGTTACTTCATGGCAAAAAAGGAAAATTAAGAAATCCACTTTCTGCAGGTGGTACATCTGTGAAGAGACAGCGTTGTGCCTTTGGACAGGCATTTTGTATATTACGTATCTGAAGGCTAACATATCAAGATCTTGGTATGCACTTTCTTCACTTAACCATTTTTCGAGATTGATGATAATATTAAATCTCTTTCTGGAAACTGATATTGCCAGGCATGGCGATTCTTAGTAGGAATGTAGTCTTTGGGTCCTGTTCCTTAGTGTTAAAGGCTTGAAGCTTAACTTTGTAAGGTAAAAATAAAATGAACTTCAGAAAATCAGGCTTGGCCATTCCTTGCCTCATTGGGATGAGTGAGTGCTCGTAAGAGAATCCAGTAATATGTTCATTTGACTTGCTACACTGGGGGGTGGAGAGTGCGTATAAGTAACTCTCTAGTTACAGAAATCACCATAAATTCATGCTATCATTACCCTATGAAATTAAAATTCTAAACTTTGGTGCATTTGGCTCACTGCCTCGGGATGAGTGTTTCATAGGAGAATGAAAGAAAATGTTCACTTGACTTATATTGTTACACTGTGGGGATGAATGAGTGCATGATAAGTAGTTCTCTAGTGACAGAAATCAACATAAATTATTACTATAATAATAGAAGTATTGGTACATTAAATTGTATATTTATGTATCTATATCTCTTTTTCAGGTGGATGGATGCAGTCATGGTAGTATTGCTCATCACTTTGTCAATATCATTGATCTTTCTAGTGCTTTTGCTTCTATTTCACAGGTAATTACTGCGTAACTTTCATGTCATCCTTTTTTGTGATTTGCCAACTCTTGAACTTCTACCCCTTTTGTCCTCTTTTGCACGCTCCTTCCAATAATTATGGTTCTGTGTGTCCTTGCATGCTGGCAAGCTTTGTGAAAGATGACCTATTGTTGAAGGTTTTGAAGATAAGAGTTGCATTTTGACGGGTTTTATTTGGATTCTGAGCCGCTTTTTACGGGTGGGTGAGAGTGCGAGGGGAATTAAGATGAGATGTGAAAATAATCCGAATATACCATCATGGAAATTGTGTTATGAAACATCATTAACTGAAGCAAGACTTTATATTTTCGTGAACCTAAGCTGTTGAGGAAATAGTTCTTGGCTTATTGCTATTATTAGTTTTAGTGTGTTGTAACTAGTGAATGCCTTTTTCAAATTTTTCTCTCCCATGAACCATCTTATTGCATATTGTGTAAATTCTTACTTGAATCGTGCCAGTTTTGTTTACTCATTCTCAAGCTGGCTGAGGATGAAGGATAGACTAAGCTTGGTTGCTGCAAATCATTCTTTGCATGTCTATGCAATGTATTATTACCTGTAGACTGTAGTACATACAGTGGTGCTTATGAACATGCCTATTTGGAAATCTCTATTGGTAAAAATTTTATAACAAGTGAATCTTATTTGTTGATGTGTGTTAAGGAGTATTTTTGCTCTACGAATGCGAACAAATCCTGGTTTTAGACTATTGTTTTTTAAACTTTTTTGTTATGTATTCAACCTTTTCGGTGTCTCTAACTTTTTGCTCACCCCCCCCCCCACAATAGGGCAGAATCCATGCCTGTTGTAAGTGCAGATGAAATGATGTGTTTGGATTTTTGTTTATAATCCCTTACAAGAAATAAGAAATAGGAAATCACTTACATGGGGAGTGACTGGTCTAAGCTGACTAGATGCTTTGCACAGTTAGGAAGTGGCTATTTTATCTATTATCAATCTAGGTTTGGACATTGTTGTTCTATCTATTATCTCCGTTAATTATGTTACAATTCCATTTCTGCAGGAATTCAGTTTTCATTATTCTCACCAAATAATTTGTATATTATAAATTGTTATTTCTTTGAAGTATCTTTAATTAACTCTGCAAAGTTTCTTCTTGGAATGTGCTTTGAAGCATATACTTATAATGTTCTCATATTTTCCATGGAGCAGAAGAAGCTGCGCTCATGGATCTCCTGAATTTTATGTACAGCAATACATTGCAAACGAACACTCCTGCTGGTTTACTTGATGTGCTGATGGCTGCCAACAAATTTGAAGTTGCTTCAAGCATGAGATACTGCAGTCGCTTGTTGTGGAATTTTACTATGACTTCTGAATCAGCTTTGCTATACTTGGATCTTCCCTCGAGTGTCTTGATGGATGATGTTGTACAACCATTGACAGATGCAGCCAAGGAGTTCCTTGCTTTAAAGTTCAAGGACATGTCTAAGTAAGTTCACCTGAAATCATCTATAAAATTTCTAAAAATCAAAGGATTTGTGATTGAGGTGATTTTTTTGGGATTACTGTATGTTTTTAAGTTGAGGATGGAGGTAATTCTTCTTATTATTTTTCCTTTGCTTGTTAATTGTCGGATTTTACCCTGCACAATGATAATTGATTGATTTTTTTTTTCACCGGGTATGCCGACATTTTAAAGTTATTGATTGAAATTTGCTGGTAATTAATTATTGTTGAGTTGTACAAGGGAAATTAGAAAGAAGGAAGGAAGAAATGTAGGCAAAACAGTGGGTTTGTGGTTGAGTTGTCATGTTTTCTGATACTGATTTCCTTGTTTTGATGTTTTAAGGAATTAGTTATTTCACTTTAAAAAGCTGAACTAGAATTGGAGATATAAAGTTGTAGATTAGGTGTCTTTTGCTTAATGGTAGATGCTATTTTGAAAATGGGAATGAGGGAAAGTTTTACCTTACCTTTGTTGTTTGATTGGAGAATTGAGATCTGATAGAGAATTAAGTGTAGAATCATGCTTTCCTTTTATCCTGAAACAAAGTAATTTTGAAAAATTGACTGAAAGAAAGGGATGGTAACAATCAAAATGACAGTAGAAAGATGAGTGGGCCTGTGGCTATACTAAGTGCTGTCATTTGCAGGTAGGAATTGGTTGTTGTTGGACCCAAAAATGGTATTTTGAGCTCTTTATTTTTTTAATGTAAAATTAAAAATATCTATCTTCCACCTATTGGCTTCTCTGTTTTTGTATTATGTTTCTATACAGGTAGCACTCCAATGCCCTAAATTGTGTCTTGCCTAAAATTCGATTACTTTTGAAAATGGGACACAATGCTTGCTGTTGCTGTACAGCATTAGCAAGCTGTACTTTTTTTAAAAAAAAAAAATATAATTGACAAATGCTCCGGTTGTTTAGGGAAAACCGGAGCATTTGTACTACAAATGCTCCGGTTTTCCCTTAAAAACCGGAGCATTTGATAGTCATATGCTCCGGTTTCCAAAAACAACCGGAGCATTTGAGACACCAAATGCTCCGGAGTCAACCGGAGCATTTGTAAAATGCTCAAATGCTCGTATGACGTCTGCTACGCGTGAAATACGGAGCATTGTGGGCTTTTTAACCGGAGCATTTGAGCTTTTTTCCACTAGTGAAAGAAGGCGTTTCAGTAGACCCATCGAAGATTCAAGCAGTAACCGATTGGCCTCAACCTAAGAATATCACCGAAATAAGGAGTTTCCTGGGTTTAGCTGGATGAAGATTCGTGAAAGATTTTTCATGAACATGCCAACCTCTCACCAACCTGATGAAGAAAACAACAAAATTTCATTGGGATGATAAGTGAGAGGAAGCATTTCAAGAATTGAAGAAAAGACTTACAACATCCCCGGTATTGACATTACCTTGGAGTAGAAGGATTTGAAGTTTATAGCGACGCCTCGAAGAAGGGTTTGGGTGTGTTTTGATGCAACATGGCAAAGTAGTAGCCTATGCGTCGAGACAACTCAAACCGCATGAGCAAAATCACCCTACTCATGACTTGGAGTTAGGAGCATCGTGTTTGCCTGAAAATTTGGAGACATTACTTGTATGGAGTGCAGTGTAAAGTCTATACAGATACAAGAGTTTGAAGTATCTGTATACGCAAAAGGAGTTGAATATGAGACAAAGACGCGCTAGAGCTTATAAACGACTATGATTTGAAGATAGTGTATCAAGAAGGAAAAGCGAAAGAGTAGCTGACGCGTTGCGTAGGAAGAGCGTTCATTCGCTAAACGTGCTGATTTTGGCAAATGCACTGTGTGAAGAGATCACGAGATTAAGTTTGGAAATAGTAGAACCCGGTTATGTGAAAGCTCAATTGAATGCTCTTACTGTTGGACCGGACGTATTTGAGGAGATTCGGGAGAAACAAGCTGCAGATAAGTGATTAAGCAAGTTAAGAGAGATGAAAGAAAATGGTCAAGCATCAGAGTTCGAGATCGATGACAATGGCGTTGCGAAGTATAAACGGAAATTGTGTGTGCCACAAGACGAGGAACTCAAGACGAGAATCCTAAGGGAAGCTCAGAGTTCGCCGTATTCTATACATCCAGGAGGAGATAAGCTTTATAAGGATTCAAAGAAGCATTTTGGTGGCCTAGGATGAAGCAAGAAGTAGCCGACTTGTTGGGCAAAATGTTTAACCTGCCAGAAGGTGAAAATACAACATATGAAGCCTGGAGGAAAATTGCAACCGTTGGAAGTGCCAGGATGGAAATGGGAATCTATTTATGGATTCATCATGGGATTACCGAATACGAGATCGGGAAAGAATGCAATATGGGTAATAGTGGATCGTTTGACTAAGACGGCAAGATTCGTGGCAATGAAGGATACTTGGTCGTTGAAACAGTTGGCAGATGCTTACTTTAATGAGGTAGTTAGGCTACATGGTGTTCCGTAGGACATAGTTTCGGATAGGGACTCGAGATTCTTATCTAAGTTCTGGAAACAACTTCAAACCGCCGTGGGTACACTATTGAAATTCAGCACAGCTTTTCACCCAGCAACAGATGGTCAAACAGAGAGAACCATTCATACCTTGGAGGATATGTTGAGAGAATGCGTGATGGATTTCGGAGCATATTAGGATGATCATTTGATGTACATTGAGTTTTCGTACAACAACAATTATTACTCGAGTATAGGAATGGCACCTTATGAGGCGTTGTATGGACGAAAATGTAGGAGTCCTATATGTTGGAGTGATGTGAACGAGTCGTTGAATTTAGGACCGGAAATGATAGAAGAGACTACTGTTATGGCTGAATTTTTTGACAGGATGACGCTGACGCAACGACGCGGTGACTTGATGACATGATGCCATCTTACATGATGACGAAGCAATAGTGACTTGAAGACACATCGAAGGACGCGAGATTGGAGCAGAGCGTTAAGTGGTAACGGTCCAGCTAAATAAGGAAGGAGTGTAATGAGCCATAAATTCAGCCGTTGAAGAGCACGAATCAAGACGTTGGAGCGTAAGTGAAGAATATCTCCCATGATTGAAGCGCCAAAGTTAATGTAATAATTAGTGAATTCATTTCTGTATTCGTTGAGAAAAAGCTAAGGGAAAAAAGAAGGCATATAAAAGGGAGAGAAAGGTCATTGACGAGTTTTTTACGCAACATAATTGGAAGAACTCTAGAGAGAAAATGATATTCTTGTAACGATAGTCAGTCAGTAAGAAAGATAGTGAACCATATTAGTTTGGTGGATCTCCATCCACCCGCGGTTTTTACCCATCTTCATTGGGGTTTTCCGCGTCACCATTTTTGTGTGTTCATCCACTTTAATCCCCTTGCACTCTTTTGTCACGTTGTCTTAAACATAATATGGTTAAATCGTCCCAAACTTTAATTTCGTTGTAAGTGATAAATTTTAGCATAAATAATTTGGCGCCCACCGTGGGGCATAACCAGACCAACTACTGTTCAAAATCCACCAAATGGGAGAAACACCTAACCTCGAGGAAATGCAGAGACAATATGAACATATGAGAGCAGAAATGCTCGAAATGAAGCAAACCAATGAGCGGCTAGCTACCGACTTCACGACGTCGCAAGAGAATCCAGAAATTGCAGGAAGAGTTAGCGTTGTCCAAAGCTTCCAACGTCCGACGTCACGCTAACCTGAACGACATCCCTTTCATGGGGAATCTTTCTGAATCAGATAGTGAGGAGCCTGAGAACGACGAAGAGCCCGAGGATGAAGATCCCTTAAACAATGAAGAGAACGATCAAGGCGAAGGAGAAGTGAATCTCATGGTGATAAGTGCGTAATATAATATATTTATCTCCCCTTATTTCATCATTATAAGTATGTTTATATTATTATTTTAATGTATTTTATATATTTTTAACACTATTAGATATAATATGATAGTTTTTATTTATTACTAATATTACTTTATTATAATGTTTTCGTTCAATGAGAAACCTTGAGCCAAGAAACTACAAGTCAAGCCCAATCTCTTATTGTGAATGCAGCCCAACTTGAAGACAAGAAGACAAAACAAGAAAAGAAGAAAAATAAAAAAAAGAGAGAAAACAAAAGAAAAAAAGACATCACGTGAGAATAGATAAGTGAAGAGAAGAAAGGAAAAATTAGAAAGAAAAAAAAGAAACAGGAAGCAAAATAGAGCAGCCTTCATTCCTTCATTCGCACCATCTTCAACCTCCTTCCTCCACATCACACATCCAATAGCAAAGCATCAAATTTTACAAGGGCAACTTGCAAATTCATCAAACAATAAGAAGGGGAAACGAATTCGGCGCCGCAAAAGCAAGGGAAAGAGGCGGTTTCTAGGGTGAAAACTTGGAGCCTAATCCTCTTCTTCAATTGGCTGAAAATATCAATCTTGGGCGGCGAATTCGGGTATAAATACCCCATTGAGGGTCACAGAAATGGAGGCAAGAATTTCCATAGAATTTCGAGTGAAAAAAATCAGAGAATTTCGCGAGGTTTCGGGGCTAATTTTGAGTGCGCGAGTTCGACGGAGGACAACCTTGGGTTGGAGTCCTAGCACACAACCGGGGAGGGTGAAGTTCAAGTTCGATTGTAGGTGCGAAATCCGAATTTCGAAGGCGAATTTCCGCACTATACATAAGTCTTCTTTCTTTCTCTTGCACCTTCAATTTAGTTTTGAAATCTCCCGATTATACTTTTGAATTTGTAGTATGTTTGATTTGTGTTATTTAAATTAAGTTTAGATTGTATTATTTGAATTAAGTTTGAATTATATGGTTTGATGATGTTTGGATTGTGTTGTTGAAATTTTAGTTGAATTCAAGATTGTTTATTGTTAGATACTCAAGTTATATTTGATTCTAATGTTCATATTTCAATTTTACGCTTAATTTGCTATCTTATTAGGCATAAAGTTGAGGTTATTGCTAGTTATGTATTTTAGCCTAGTCTAAATTGTATAACAACAAGTTGCAACTAGTTTAATTTAGGCATGCAAAGATGGTTGTAAGTTCAAACTAGAATATAACTTGGACTAGTTCTTTAAACATAAAGATATGTTATGTTTAGATTAACTAGGGATTAATGACGTACTTCTCGTTCTATAATGCTTCTAGTTTAATCGTCGGGAGTTGCGAAATACTTGTGGTGATTAGATTAGTTTAGAATCGATATTCGGCCTAGTTCAATGTTGATTAAAAGTATGGAAGTATAGGGGAGTTTGGCTACTTGAATTCCTACAGTTAATCTATCTAATCAATCTTGGATTTATGAAATTGGAAATATAATCGAGGTCAGGAAATGGTTAATCTCTGAGAGTAATATGACGTAAATGGAATTACTTGTCATCACTTGTAAATATACGATAGACTTATCTTTAGTAGTTTTTAATTTCATAAAAACATTTCGTAAACCCCCCCCCCCTCTCCCAAAACAATGTGAATACGTATATATTAGTAAATAACATGTATATAATAGTTAAGTGCTCTTAATTAGTTGAACTTGGATTTTAGGATTAATAAACCTCTTCGTGGGATCGACCCTTATTTATCATTGTACTAAACTTAGATAATATTAATGTGGATAAAATAAGGTTTTAATTTGTACGCATAACGACACGTACCACATGGCGAAGCGCATGGTCCAGATCGAAAAGTAGAATAAGCGCTTAATGAAGCTCATGTCCCAACTCCCTGGGGCTCCGACGCCAAGCATCGTGGAGCATCCAGACGGTTATGCAGAGTCGCCATTCGTCGAAAGGATTGCGAGGGCTGTGCTTCCCAAATTAAAAAGCTCAATCTGCCTACCCTCGCTGCTAATTATGACGGTTCAACTGATCCAAGCGAGCATGTCGCCCAGTACAAGCAGCGGATGTGGCAAGCGTCAATTCCCTGGCATTTGGTAGAGTCCTGCATGTGCAAGTCTTTTGGAGCCATGCTCACCGGTCCCGCTCTCAAATGGCTCGGATCTCTCAGGCCAGGAAGCATTGGCAATTTTTCCACCCTAGTCAATAAGTTCTATGAGAAGTTCGAAGGCAGTCGTAGCCTAGAAAAGCAGACGAGCGACCTATATGGCGTCGTTCAAGGACCTAAAGAATCTGTTCGCGATTATTATAATCGCTTTAATAAAGAAATGATTAGAATTAAAGATCTTGATACTAAGACTACTATTGAATGTTTCAGAAAAGGATTAATCTTGCGATCAAAGTTATACAACCGTTTGGCGAAGTACCCGTGCCAGACGTTCAAGGAAGTCAAGTTGCGAGCGTTATTACAGATGAGATTGGAGGAAGATGATGCCATCCTCAACACCATATCCACCCGACGTGCACCAGAGACCCCTGCTGACCGGAAGGCTTTCGTCCCCAAAAAGAATAATTGGCGAACGCACCCTTATAGCCGCTCAAACCAGGTAAACAATGTTACTGACGTTGTCGAAAATGCAGGTAACGACGCAAGGACGAAGTCGCTAACCTTCCCCGATCTAGACTCTTACGGATTTTCCGTCGATGTCGGAGGCGTCGTGAATGCTCTATCCAAATTCGGAGCACCCGTTCGTTGGCCAAAAAAGAGCGACCGACTGGAAGCGCAAAAAGATCAAACAAAGTGGTATCAGTTCCATCATGACCATGGCCATAAGACGGAGGAGTGCATTGCGTTGCGACGAGAGGTCGCGTTCATGCTTAATAAGGGGCACCTTAAAGACCTCCTGAGTGATAAAAAAGCGTCCTTCGGTAGGAATACCTCGCAGTCCGACCCACCTGCGTCTCCCACGCACGTAAAGGTAATCAACATTATTTCTGGTGAATCTGATGTATGTGGACTAACGTATTCCGCAGCCAAAAGGCTAGCAAGAGAGGGTACTCCCTCGTCCGCCGTTTTCAAATCTTGCAGGTCAGCTGAAGAACGCAAGCTCGAAGCAATGGCAATAACCTTTGACGAGGACAACGTCTGCGACGTGGAGCATCAAGATGGATTGGTCATATCCCTGACTGTCAGCAATTGCTTGTTGAAGCGAGTGTTAGTCGATGGGGGCAGCTCAACCAACATCATATTCAAAAGCGCCCTCGAAGGTATGGGTTTGTGGGATAAAGATATTACTAAAAAATCTACTGTTTTGGTGGTCAGTGGAGAGGCTCAACATACTGTCGGAGAGATCACATTGCCAACGCTAGCCAAAGGCGTGAACCTGCCAACCAGATTCAACGTTGTGGATTGCCCGTACGCGTATATCATCATTCTCGGCACTGCATGGATACACAAGATGAAGGTCGTCCCCTCAACTTATGATCAGTTGCTGAAGTTTCCAACCAAGTGGGGCGTCCAAGAAATAAAGGGCGAGCAGAAATGTGCAAGAGAATGCTATAGTTCGTCGCTCAAAACCCCAAAAGCGTCCATCTAGCAATTAAAGGATGGATCAGCGCCCGATGCGCCCAGCGAGCAGGACGTGGATGAAGTGATGCTCGATCCATCAATCCCCGATCGTGTCGTTCGAATCGGAGCGACGTTGTCGCAAGAAATACGAGGTCAGATAGTTGATTTTTTGAAAACTAACCAAGATTGTTTTGCTTGGTCCCATGAGGATATGACAGGAATCAGTCTTGACGTCATTACGCATAAGCTCAACGTCGACCCCGCTCACAAGCCTGTAAAACAGAAAAGACGTATTTTGCACCTGAAAGGAATCAAGTCATCAATGACGAGGTTTAGAAGCTGATTGATACCGGAAAGATCCGTGAGGTAAAGTATCCAGATTGGTTAGCCAATGTCGTGGTGGTCAGCAACAAAGAACGGGAAGTGGAGAGTCTGCATCGACTTCACAGATTTGAACAAAGCATGTCCCAAGGACCATTCCCTCTCCCTCATATAGATGCAATGGTTGACGCGACGGCAGGTCACGAGCTTTTAACTTCATGGACGCGTATTCCGGGTAAACCAAATATTGATGCATCCGGACGACAGGAAAAGACCGCGTTTGTCACTGATAAAGGTATATATTGTTATAGGTTATGCCTTTTGGTTTGAAAAATGCAGGTCCACATATCAGCGATTGGTCAACCAAATGTTTAAAGATCAACTGGGCGACACCATGGAAGTATACATAGATGATATGCTCGTAAATCCAAGCGAGCAGACGATCACATCCAGCATCTGTCGGAGGCTTTTGACGTCCTGCGAAGGTATGGCATGAAATTAAATCCCACTAAGTGCACATTTGGAGTGTCTGCAGGAAAGTTCTTAGGGTACGTCGTTACGCAACGAGGAATTGAAGCCAGCCCGGATCAAATAAAGGCCATCATCAACATTCAATCTCCACGAAGCGTCAAGGAGGTGCAAAAGTTGACCGGTCGTGTAGCCGCGCTGAATCGTTTCATATCCGGGTCGTCTGAAAAATGCCATCTATTTTATGACGTCTTAAGAAAGAATAAGGGCTTCGATTGGTCTCAACAACACAAAGACGCGATGCAGAAACTTAAAAGCTACTTAGCGTCACCGCCATTGTTGTCGAAGCCAAATATCGGAGAGACGTTGCAGCTCTATCTCGCGGTAAGCAATGTGTCCGTCAGTGCTGTCCTGACGCGGGAAGCGGAAAGTCAGCAACTACCAATCTACTATGTATTCTTCATTAGAGAAGCTCATTTTAGCCATAGTGGTAGCTGTTAAAAAGCTTAGGCACTATTTTAAAACACATATTGTTATCGTTATGACTAACTATCCTATCAAGTCTGTCTTGCGACACCCAGAATTGACAGGACGCATGAGCAAGTGGGCAATAGCACTCAGTGCGTACGACATCCAGTTTCATCCAAGAACAGCTATCAAGTCACAAGCTTTGGCAGATTTTGTGGCAGACTTTAACCCCGAGCTAGAAAAGCTTGCGGACGACGAAGTCGCAAAGATTACTCAAGTAAACGATGACTCTTGGATACTGTTTGTTGATGGGTCTTCTAACTTTCGTGGTGCACGTATGGGCATCGTGCTAAAGTCGCCACAAGAGGGCAAGATAGTACGAGCCACTTGCTGTGAATTTAGAGCGACGAATAACGAAGCCGAGTACGAGGAGCTCATAGCGGAATTACGTTAGCAGAAGACATGGGAGCAAAAGCATTGAAAGTCTTCAGCGATTCACTGCTGATAGTCAGCCAAGTCAAGGGCAAATTCGCGGCAAAGGACTCTAAAATGGCCATGTATTTAGAAATAGCTCAGCGTAAAAGTAAAGTGTTTAATTCATTTGACATTTTGCAGATACCTAGGGACCAGAATACGCAAGCGGATGCATTGGCCAATCTCGGATCTTCTTTAAGGGACTTTTCGTTTACGTCCGTCCCTATAGTTCATTTGACGAATCCTGCAATCGCTAGGAGCGTTTGGGACGCTATCACGACGACGGTCGAACAACTTCAAGATAACCATGAGGTCGTCAGTAACATCGGTAATCTCGCATCTGAGAGGGACCCTGACGTCGAGGAGGTAAGTATCAGTTGGACAAAACCGCTTTATGATTTCCTTGCTAACAACGTACTCCCAACAGATAAGGCGGAAGCATGCATAATTCGGTTCAAGGCGTCGCGATACATACTCATTCAAGGAGTACTGTTCAAAAAATATGTCGCAGGCCCCTACCTGCGTTGTTCGGAAAAGGATCAGTGGGGGCAAGTCTTGAAGGACATGCATGAAGGCACTTGTGGAAATCACTCAGGAGGACGCATTTTATCCAACAGAGTGTTGCGCATGGGATACTATTGGCCAACAATGAAGAAAGACGCAATAAGGTATGTCGCCAAATGCGATAGTTTCAACGACATGCAGGTATGACGCATAAACCTTGTGAACTTTTGCATCCTACTCTAACCCTTGGCCTTTCATAAATGGGGCATGGACATAGTTGGCAAATTACCTCCACCCCAGGTCAGAAGTCTTTATGTTGGCACTAACTGACTACTTTTCTAAGTGGATTGAAGCAGGTTCTTTTCAAAGGTACGCGATAAGGAAGTGATTTCTTTTATATTACTAACATTATTTGCAGGTTTATTGTTCCGTCCGAGATAGTATGCGACAATGGGTCGCAGTTCATTAGCAACGAGACAAGACGTTTCTGCGATGAATGGAGCATAACGTTGTTAACGTCGACACCAAGATATCCGCAAGCCAATGGACAGGCTGAGTCCAGTAACAAGACGATCATTCTCTCTTTGAAGAAGCGACTCACAACCAAGAAGGATAAATGGGCGGAGGCGTTGTCTTCCATCTTATGGGCTAATCACACAACACCGCGCGCTGCGACTGGACAAACACCATTCTCACTAGTTTATGGTTGTGAGGCTGTCCTGCCTTCAGAGGTGAGTGTCCCGACTGCGAGATGTATTATAATGACGGAGCGACAAAACCATGATGAACTGATAAACGACCTAGGTACCATTGAAGAGTTGCGCGACGCAGCATTGGTACGCATGGCGGCCCAGCAGCAAATAGTAGCAAGGAGCTTTAATAAAAACGTCCAAGCCAAGTCCTTCATCAAAGGTGATTGGGTTCTAAGGAAAGTATTTCAGCACACAAGAGGCTAACGCTGGTAAGCTAGGACAGAAGTGGGAAGGACCATACCAAATTAGTAAGGTGGTAGGCAACGGAGCCTACCAATTGGTCCGACGTGACGGAAGCTCCGTGCCACGTAGCTGGAATGCCACACACCTCAAACGATACTTCTTTTAAGCTAAGTAATAAGCTTTGTTTTCCCATTCGTTGAAAAAAAAAAAGATATAGATAGATGATAATGTTATTATATCTGTGTCGCTAGCTTCTAGTGACCATAATGTTCTCTCACTGGGTATTGTTGAATTTCAGGGAAGTTGTTCCCGTCTATCTCGTTAACGTTCCGACGATTTTTCACAAGACATCAGGCAGATTTGCATTTTACTACCATATAAAGTCTTTTGGTCCACTATTGCTCCAACTGATGTTATGACAGGGGCACAGTCATTTCAAATCTATAACTGCCGACGACATTTCATCTATCTCTCTGACGAACACATGTAAGTTTCTATATATTTCCTATGTGTATTCTAAAGTCGTTTAGTCCAAACGTTACGTCTAAACGACCAAAGATGGCTTTTAGTAAGTCTGAACATTACGTCTGAACGACCAAAGATGGCTTACTGAGTGCCTGACCATCCTCTAGAAACGTCAGAATAACGACGGAGAAACATACTGAGACATAAAGCAAGGACATAAGATCAACTTTGCTAAAATCAAAAAGCATCAACGTAATGGTCACCCCCGTAGGTGACCCAAAAAGTTCAAACGATAAAAAGTTATGGTCACCCCATGGGTGACCCAAAAGTACTGTACAAACGGTCACTCCTTCGAGCGACCTATAACAAGAGTTTAATTAAAGTTTAAGTAAAAGGGGCATGATATAAAGTGCCTAAAAATTAAACGATGGGGGCCTCCTCAGCTTCCTTCTCCTCTGACGCTTCACCTGGTAAGACAATGGCTGGAGCCTCCTTCTCAGTATCGGGGTCAGGGGGTACATCCGACGCTATGAACCCGTCACAGGACGGGGTGTTTTCATCAACTTTTGATGAAGAGTCCGCCGTCGCAGCCAAGTCCTCTTCGTCCATCAGATCCTTCATTGACCCCATGAACTGGTTACAGGTCAATATCCTTTTGCGGCGTCCACGACGCCGTCTTCTTCATCAGGAACTGATACATGAATTTAGCCCTGACCCTGGTTGTCACCTCAGCCTCAAGAAGGTCCAGCTTATTCTTCCTCTGGCGTCAATACTCGCTTGGAGATTCTTGATCTCCTGACGCGAAGAGTCTTCCAGCTTAGTCGCCCTCTGCCTAATCTCTTCCAGCTCCTCTCCGTTTTTCTTCAAAGCCTCCCCATATCCTCCATAGTCTTCTTGCAAGACTCCAATTCAGCGCCTTTGGACTTCGCGTCCAATTCAGCCTTCTCCATTCTCTGCTTCATGGACAGGTGACCCTTCAGCAGAGACGAGATCTCCCTCTTAGCCATTAGGAGATGTTGAGAAGACTGCACAAGAAAAGATAGGATATCTGTTATTCAGAAGTCGTAAGTCATTATAGCATAGTGTTTCAAAGGGGAGAGCAAGTGTCTATACCTGGAATAGGAGCTCTAGCCCATCTGACATCATGCGGGGGAGAGTATGGTCCTGTGAATTCATTTCTGTATTCGTTGAGAAAAAGCTAAGGGAAAAAAGAAGGCATATAAAAGGGAGAGAGAGGTCATTGACGAGTTTTTTACGCAACATAATTGGAAGAACACTAGAGAGAAAATGACATTCTTGTAACGACAGTCAGTCACTAAGAAAGATAGTGAACCATATTAGTTTGGTGGATCTCCATCCACCCGCGATTTTTACCCATCTTCATTGGGGTTTTCCGCGTCACCATTTTTGTGTGTTCATCCCCTTTGATCCCCTTTGCACTCTTTTGTCGCGTTGTCTTAAACATAATCCGGTTAAATCGTCCCAAACTTTAATTTCATTGTAAGTGATAAATTTTAGCATAAAAAACTGCCAACAAGGTGAAGTTGATTCAAGAGCGCATGAAAGCAGCTCAGGATCGACAAAAATCGTATGTCGATCAAAGGAGACGAGATTTGGAGTTTGCAATTGGAGAGAAAGTGTTGCTAAAAGTTTCACAAACCAAAGGAGTAATGAGGTTCGGTAGGAAAGGAAAGCTAAGTCCTCTGGTGTATTGAGAATTGGACTATTGGAGAGAATTGGACTAGTGGCTTAAGGTTAGCCTTACCTACAGAATTAGCCAAGGCTCATAATGTTTTTCATGTGTCTCAACTTCGTAAATACATTTCTGACCCCTCCCATGTTATACAATTGAACTAGATGAGACCCTCAGTTTTGAAGAACGTCCTGTTAGAATCCTTGATTCCAAAACGAGAAATACCCGAAACAAGGCAATAAAGTTAGTCAAAGTTTTGTGGTCTAATCATCAAACCGAGGAAGCAACGTGGGAAACAGAAGACAACATGAAAAAGCGTTATCCTGAACTCTTTTCTGAGGTACGATTATCGAGTTTCGGGGACGAAACTCCTTAAGGGGGACCGAATGTAATACTAACAAAGCGCAAAGCTACTATTTCGTGAATATCAAATATCTAACTTTGAAGTTCGAGGACGAACTTTGTTTTTAAGGAGGATTATATGTAATACCCCAAATTTTTAAAGATTATTTTATTATTTATTAAGGTTTAATATTATTTCCACTTAAAATTATTTTTTGATAATGCGATTTTATTTGATAACTATGTTTATTAAAATAATGAATTCATTTAGTTTTGCTTTATTTGACAAGTTTCAATTAAATCATTAACTTGTGTTATTATTCATTTCATTATTTCTAATTAATCACACTCCTTAAATTTGTTTGTTGGTACCTTTGTTCGTGTTGTCCATCCACATTAGTAATCCAAAGCCCAAATATTAGTCCATAGTCCATATGTATTTTGCCAAAAAGAAAAGGGAAAAAAAAAGAAAGAAGATGAAAATGTGATTCTCATCATCTTCCTCCCTCTTCTTCATCTGAATTGCAATAGCTCACAAGGACCAATTTTGTCAACAATTTACAACTCTTGTCAGTAGAGTTGATCTTCAGTCCACAAAATCAGATTTTAGGGGGTAAAAGTTTCAAAAGCTACACCATAGCCTCACTTCCAGCATTAATGGAGCTTGACTAAGCTCCACAAGTTCAGAAAATTTTCTCTATAAATAGCAACCCAAACACATTCAATTGCTCAAGCAAACAAGTTAAACTTCAAAGGTTTGCTTCAATTCCTTTATCTTCTTCCTTAATTTCTGAAAATTGTTTTGAAAATTAAAAATGAAATTGAGAACCACCATTAACAACCTCCTCTGTTCCTTTTCACCACCTTTGAACCACCACAACAAAACCGCCTAAACCACCACCCCCGAACCACCTGAGTCGTGCCACCCACCGCGGCAGACGGAAACCACCAACTCCAAAACCCCGTTCGCAGCCCTTCACCCTCGCGACCCTCCCTTCGCGGCGCCTCTGCGGCACGTCTGCTGCTTCGCGACCCGTGCCTAGCCATCTGACCAGCGACCTTCTGTCCCACCTCGCCGAGCCTTGCCGTGCGCCGGCCAAAATCGCCGCACACCAGCACCACCTCTCACCAGTTTCGCTCCCCTGTTCCTCCTTCTTTCATTATCCCTTGCGTCGTTTCTCAAACTGAAAACTCCCTTTTCCTTTTTTTCCTTTTGCCTTTTGGTTACGTGTGTTTTAAAGTAGTTTTATTATTTTACTTTAACTTTAAAACCAAAACTCATAAACTACCTAAATTAGCTTACATTAATTAAGTTAGTATATTTTGATTGATTTAAATATTTTATAACTTGATAATGTTTTCTAATTTTCTAATTTAGAATAAGGAGTATAATAAAGTTAGTTTTTCATGTTTAAAATAATTGTTTAAGTTAATAAAATGAAGTTGAAGTAATCTTTGAGTACTTAAGATGATTTCATAAACGATTTACTTGATTTATAACTCTCTTAAGATCATTAAGAATTTCTGTAAAGTTATTTGGATTATTTAAATCGTTTATTATATATACATATATAAAAGGGGGTTATTTAGGAACTAACTTAGATTTCTTTAACATCTATTGTAGACTCCGATTTTGTAGACGAGGAATATCAAGAGAGCTAATCCGTTCGATGAACTTAACTTTTGGGCACGCGTCACGAGGTCATCTCCGATGTCCATCCAAACATAGATCCCGTAAGCGTAAAACGAATTAATTACGTGATTATTATGTGCTTATAAAATTTATAAGTATGGACTATAATTATGGATTATCGATTTAATGTGGATTATTAATACGAAGAACAAAATGGAAAATGATTATGGATTTCGATTATGAATCATGGCTATGGACGATGTACGATGACAAAGATGTTCATTATACCGTTATTAAAATCGGTTAATGTCATTTAATAATGTTATGATTATTATTATATTATTATGATCATTATTTTTATTATTATTATTATTATTATTATTATTATTATTATTATTATTATTATTATTATATTTATTATTATTATGATTATGATTGTTATGATTATTATTGTTATTATTATTATTATGGGAATTTATGAAAATTGGTATTAATAAAGACTTGTAATATTGAAATGATTATGAATCTGAAGTGATAAATGAACTCAAGTGATGGTCGTGTCTATGAAATGAATTATTGAAATCTCTATGAATGCATTGAGATTATGATGGATTGAAGATGTTCACACTGGATTGAACAAAATGATGTAAATTGAACAAGATGACGTAATTGTGTACGTGATTTATGTGATGACTTGATTAAAAGATGCTAATCACGTAAAGTGAAATATCGGAGGGAAATGATGAACATGTTGCCCTGTATGAGTGGTTCAGCGGCCCCTATAGGTTCTCTGGTTACTATGCTGATTATTCTGTTACTGTCTTCCTTCTATCTTGTTGTGATCCAAGTATAAGGGGTATGCACACTAGGTACTCTGTTATTATGGCCATTATGATATCCGTAGGTGGTTACAGGGGTTCGCCCCGGCCTACAAGTAGGTGGTTACAGGGGTTCCCCCTGGCCTACACTATTGAAATAAGTGGTTACAGGGGTTCGCCCCGGCTTACTGGCGTTCTCTTTCCTCTCCTTGAATAACTGGATTAGTTGGATTAATGATGTGATTATTCAGTGTATATATATGTGTATGTGAATAGGACTTCCAAAACTATTAATCTACTATTTTACAGAGTATTTTCAACTTAAGTATTTTACGGGATGGAGTTGGAATTACTCAGTTTTTCTGATTTTGGGAGCTTGTCTCTTTTCAATGTATTTGTGCAGGTGGGTGATCGATCGGGGGAACAAAAGGGATATCATTTAGAGTGTCATCTACTTAGCATATGATTAGCTTCCGTTGAAACTCTGAAACATTTAAATAATTAGTAATGTTTAACGAACGATTTACTTAGTTGTAATGATTAATGAATTTGAGTTTAGTTTGTTTTTAATTTAGCCTTGCATTTATTTCCAATGAGATAAGTACGGCGGTAGCGCCACCCGTCGAGTCAAACCCTAGTGGATTTATTTTCTCCCCCAAACCCGAGTTTTATCGAATGAAGAAGGGTTCGGGTCGGCGAGGGTGTTACAAAAACTGTTGCTAAGGTACTTCAATTTGGTTTTTACTAGCCTAGTTTATTTCATGATGCTAGTACCATTATTAAGTCTTGTGATCCATGCCAACGAACGGGAAATATTTCCCGTTTACATGAGATGCCCCAAACCCCCATTTTGAAGTTGAATTATTTAATTTGATGTATGGCGTACTAATTTTATGGGTCCTTTTCTCACTGCAGGAGGCAATAGTTTCATCCTTGTTGCCGTTGATTATGTGTCTAAATGGGTAGAGATCGTTGCATCACCAACTAACGACTCAAAATTCATTATGAAAATGTTCAAAAAGATTATCTTCCCTAGGTTTGGGGTACCGAGGGTTGTTATTAGTGATTGTGGATCCCATTTTAACAAAATAACTTTTGAGGCCCTACTTAAGAAATATAGTCTGTATCATAGGACTGGCCTAGCATATCATCCTCAGCCGAGTTGGCAAGTAGAAGTGTCTAATCGTGAGATATATACTATCTTAGACAAGGTGGTAGCCAAAGCTAGGAAAGTCTGGGTGACAACTTAGATGACACCTAATGGGCTTACACCCCTTCTTGTAAGACCCCTATTCGCACCATCCCTTACAGGTCAATATATGGAAAAGCATGCCACTTACCTGCTGAGTTAGAGTATAAGGCTTTTTGAGTTGTTAAGGAGCTAAACCTTGATGCAAAATTAGTAGGGGAAAAACGCCTACTGGCAGATTAATGAGCTTGATAAACTCTGTCTGAATGCTTATGATAGTTCGGGTCTTTACAAAGAGCACACTAAGAGATGACATTATAAGAAAATCTTGAGTAGAGAGTTCGATATTGGTGACAAGGTCTTTACTGTATAACTCTAGACAAAAACTTATCCTTGGTAAGTTAAATTCTAGGCGGTCTGGTCCTTTTTCTGTCACTAATGTTAACAAGCTTGGTTCTATTGAGGTTATGAATGCAAGTAGATAGTTCTATTGAGGTTATGAATGCAAGTAGAGAGTTCTATTGAGGTTCTGAATGCAAGTAGAGAGTTAACAAGTAGAGAGTTAATAGTCAATGCTTGAAGTTGTGCCATACAGGAGTTCATGTTGGGTCTGTAGAGGAATTATACCTCCAACCTCCTTCCTCTTCTACATGAGGGATGAAACACTATGGTTGTGCGGGACCTTTATAAACCAGCGTTAATCGGGAGGCAACCCGATTTTCCTTTTCCTTTTATTTTCTTCCTATTTTTTGGATTTTATTTTGGATTTCATTTTGGATTTTCTAATTTTGTAGCTTTGGTGAGAGAGTGATAGAGTACTAAACATCATTCAGAAACTGTTTGGGTGCAGAAATTTTTGCTAAGCAAATTGGTAATATTCCCCGGATGAAAAATCGCAAAACACAAGCTGAAAGCGTGCTCCACCTTGTTTACCTGCTAGAAAGTGTGCTGCCCGATGCCATCGAACAACGACGCTAGATCGGGCCAATAACAAATCAGGTGAGGAGAAAAAAAACACATGCTCGACATCATCAAGCTGCACTGCCCGATCAGGCTCCTATTTCGTTTGATATTGGAACCAAACTTTAGTCCGCCCGATGCTATTGGGGGTGAACGGCCGATCGATCTCGTGACATTTTTTTAAGGGCGACAAAAACAAGGAAAAATTAGAGCCCCACTCCATTGGGCGGATTCGCACGATCGGGCCGTCGCCAACGGGTAATTCAAGTGCCTTCTCAATTTTTTCCCCATTCTTCTCACTAACTCTCTCTCCCCTTCAAACCCTAACCCCTAATTTTCTTATTCTTATCCAAATACCTCTTTCACCATTGAAGAACACCATTGAAGCTACTTTAAAAGCCACAAAAACACTTCTCTCATCATATCCTACAAATTTCATACTTCATATTCTTCACTTTTTCTCCCTCCATCACTCACAACAAACTTGTTCCTCCTTCCTTACATCTTCCACCATTAAAGTGAGTGATATTCTTCCTTCAACCATGAATTTGAGGAGGTGTGCTCGCGAAGCTAGTCCCGAATCTCAACAACCACCACGACCACCCATCTCGAGAGACGAGACTACCCGGATGTCATCTAAAAAACTGAAGAACAACGCAATAATTTTCAGCGCCTAAGAAGGCGCGATGTAATTCATACACATTTTCTTTATATAGAATTTTTTGAATAAGTTAGGTTTAACATCTGGATTTAAAGAATTGATGAAAATTATATGGATGGAATCATTCTTTACTGTGCATGTCAATACATATCCCGTGCTTGTTTACGAGTTCTACAGTAGTTTAGAGGTCATCAAGCCTAGAAGTAGCCTAGTCTCATATGTGTCATTTAGACTACTTAATCAGGATTTTTGACTATCCCTTATGGAATTTGCAAAAATCCTTTGAGTCCATAATCGGGGGGAGATTGGGCACCATGCTAACTATAACCATCGGCAAACCTACTTTGCAATTATAGGTGATGATTCCCCATTCACCCTACGACATTGCAATGCCAAATTTATCCACCAACCTGTCTTTCAACTTTGGGTACAGTTCATGTGTCAGACATTGTTTGGACGAGTAGAAGGATAATTGATTAGGGGGCATGAATCGCATTTGATAAGGAGTTATATGCTTAAGGGGATGCGTACATAGTTTCAATACAATATATATCGCTCACCATGTTACGCTGCAATTAGAGCCTATTGCTACCACATTCCCTAAGCGGCGACCGAACATCATCTTTTTTTGTCGTAACTTTGTGACTGGGGGTTGGTGACCCTTTTTGATTGAAATGTCCCGGGTTTTTATGAGACTCGTTACCAGTCTGCCATAGGACATATGCCTATCTATATCACCTTCACTGGTTACAAAGGGCTGACGGAGACAAATTTGTAATTTACTTTATTGTTCTAATGTTGTTAGTGGTTTATTAGCTTTATGTGTATGTGAGTTTGTAGGTAAATCTGAAAGTTAAGATGATGTCTTTTAGAAGTAGTTTTGTGTGGTTTCTAATTTAAGGATATAATATGGTAGTCATATGGTTATTATTGTTGTAGTTTGAGTCGTTATATTTCAAGATAAGTATAGAAGCTATATAGAATTAGTTAGTTTAAATTTAGGAGATTTAGTTTAAATTAGTTATTTAACGAGGAGCCTATTGATTATTGTTATTATTTTGAGGTTAATGTTGGAGGATTGTTCTGGAATTCAATAGAGTTGATGGAGTTGTGAAGTTCTCAAAGTCTTTTTATGTTGAAGCTACAGAATAGATCGCGTATGAGGTAATTTTTATGTTCAGTAAAATAATTTATTCATGCCCTTTTGTTTGTGTGGATCTATGTGATATGTTTTTAATACTTAAGTTCGTACCATGGCCATAGATATGAATGTGATGATGAATGTCATGGATTAATTACGAATACGTAAATGTTTTGCTGGCTAAGTTTATGAACTGAAAATAGTAAGTGGGCAAGGTATGGGTGGAGGATGGTTACTCTTTTGACCTGATACGGTCGGCCACGCTCCATAACGAACCTTGGGGGTAGTATTGCTGGGCTCCATAACGAACCTTGGAGGCAGCGTTTGTCGTTTATCCAAAACCTTTACTTGCCACTGATTTGTTTAAGATATTGAACTACGCCAGTGTTGTAATGGAAAGAAGTGACTTGAAATAAAATGTTTTTAACGGGCTGAAGTAAAGGTTACGAGTTTTCCACTCATTTTGGAATTTTGTTTGTTTTGTATTTCTTCTCTGAATTTGCAGGTTTGGTGTTGTAAGCTCGGAATTGGAAGTGAAGCGGGATTATGATGTCGTCATATATTGTGGATTGAGTTTGTATTTAGATAATTGATTTGAGAATAGTTATTTATATTTCGTTGTATATAATATTTGGGGATAGTAAGCGAGATATTGGTGTAATTAAGATTGTTTTTTTCGCTACGAAGTGAATTATTTAAGAGTTAATTGTCGTTTATGGTTGTCGAGCGTGTTTCGCTAGCAGCTCGAAAGAGCGGGCTGTTACACTATTGTTTTATATTATTCGATGGTTTGAAGTCCATCTGTGTAGCTTTGATTTTATATGGATTATTTGGCTAATGGAGATGATAGTTTTATGGAAGATGGAGGGAAAAGGCGAATAACTCTTAATCTAAAGTATGTCCATTTTTTTTAGTTTTCTCTTTTTTTTTTTTCAATTTTTTTTTTGATTTAAGTTTCATCATTGAATTAGAAACATAAATAAAATGATGGAACACCAATGAAAATGAAAATGCGATTATTTTATTAATTGAAAATGAACGAAACAAGACTTAATAGAAATAAAAATCCTAAATGACATCAACTCGGCAAAAAGGGAAATGAAAGAGTTGGAGGAGGGACTCTCCGACTCAACCTAGAAAATCAAAACTAAATAAGTAAGTCCCCTGCACTGTTGACATGATACCCAAGGGGTTGGTGTTATTCTTGACTTCTGCTATCGGCAGAATCGGAAGTCTGCCACTATCAACCATGTCTTGTAGAATATTCCTTAAGGCCCATTACGCAAATGTTTGGTGTCAAATTCCCTATGTGGTAGTTATCATAGGCATTAGGGTTCCACTTCTTGTGCCTATTTTCAGGTGCAGGGTCTAAAGTGGGACGGATAGGCTGTATTGATCCATTTGCACGAAGCGTAGTTAAGGCTTCTTCTAGAGTGATGCCCAATGGAGTGAATGTCCTTTGAGGGCCTTGATAACCTCTCTTTTTAGTAGTTAGGCATTGTCGTTAGAGCTAAAAGGGTTGTTATTACTCTTCTTGAAAGAGTTGTTGTTGTTGGAACCCTTACTCTTGCTGGCTTGTACCTCTTCCTTAATCAACAAGCCCACCTTATAGAGCTTCATGAAAGACTTTATGGGTTGGAATGTCATATGATCCCCATACTTGGCCTGCAAGTTACGGATCACCAGCCGGACTTGATCCTCTTGAGATGGCATGTTAGTCATTTGTGCATCGAAGGATAAGAGAAAGACATAAGCAAACAGGTCCTTGCTCATGCCCTTGATAGCCATAGAAATGGAAAAAGCTCTTAGATGATCATTTGGGTCTTCGACCCCCTTGAATTTTGGGAGATTACCTAATGTTACCCTTTTAGGGAGCTTGACCCTCAGTTTAGAATCAATGATTTCATGACCATGAGCCTTAATGTCTTTGTCTCGTTCCTCTAGACGAGAGTTCATTAGTGTAAGCTGAGCCATAATGGCACTGAGCTGTAAATTAGTGTTCCCCATTTCAAATGACGATCCAAAAGAGTCGGAGTATTTGTCTAAAAAAGTGAGGATGCGCTTGACGAGTCTGGGAGTAGGTTGACCTTGTTGCCTCTCTGTCGAGCGTTCCGAAGTTATAATCTCACGACCTATCCTGAACAGAAATCGAAGGGACCTCGTAACTTTAAAAAAATAACATAATCAAAACGAGAAATGGGAGAAATGAAAATGG
This sequence comes from Beta vulgaris subsp. vulgaris, assembly GCF_026745355.1. NCBI lineage: Eukaryota > Viridiplantae > Streptophyta > Magnoliopsida > Caryophyllales > Amaranthaceae > Beta > Beta vulgaris. The sequence continues at coordinate 29,035,534 of NC_079209.1, forward strand.
GAAATGAGAGATGAAGGTGAAAGTGAGAATGGGAATAGGAAATGATTAGAAATGGGAGAAATGAAAATTGGAGATGAGAGATGAAGGTGAAAGTGAGAATGGGAATAGGAAATGATTAGAAATGGGTATGATTATGGTTATGATGACGACATGCACCTAGCTATATGCATATGTAGACATGGACTGGACTATACTTGTCTATGCAAGAAGATTGAAGAGGATTGGACTTTGCTCAGTACTAGACTTCGCACTTACAATAAGCAGAGTAGATTCGCAGCAGGGTAGAAAAGTAAAGTTTTTTCGACTTAGGGGATTAACTTTTATAGTCTGTATACTTTACTTTTATTGGCTATAGACTAAACCAATGTTTATGTATAATGCAAACTAGACCTAGAGAAATTTTCTAGTCCTAAAACTGGACTTTTATAGTCCAAAGACTGAGTAAGGATTACATGTAATGCAAATTAGACCTAGAGAAATTTGATAGTCCTAAGATTGAACTTTTATAGTCTGAAGACTAACTAGGGTTTACATATAATGCAAACTAGACCTAGGGAAAATTTATAGTCCTAAAACTGAACTTTTATAGTCCGAAGACCAATTAGGGTTCATGTAATGCAAACTAGACAGTGAGAAATTTTAAAGTCTTAAGACTGAACTCTTATAGTCGGAAGACTAACTAGGGTTTATATAAAATGCCAACTAGACCTAGGGAAATTTTATAGTCCTAAGATTGAATGTTTATAGCCCGAATACTGACTAGGGTTTACATATAATGCAAACTAGACCTCGAGAAATTTTATAGTCCGAAGATCGAACTTTCATAGTCGGAAGACGTACTAGGATTTACATACAATGCAAACTAGACCTAGGGAAATTGTAGTCCTAATTGGACTGAACTTTTATAGTCCGAAGGCTGATTAGGGTTTAATAGGATGTAAAATGAATTGAGCCTAAATGGACCTAAGATTTGGATTGGATTATACTTAGATTTAGATTGAAATGGGTTAGAAATAGACTTGGACTAAACTTCACTTAAATATGTAGGTCGACTTATATGAGGCTAAGATCGACTCTAATGCTAGTGAATGTATGAACACAAATTAAACCGGCCTAGAATGAATGCAAAATGGACTTTAATGCATATGGGCCAAAAATGAATTCAAGTGAATTGGATTGGGTTCATCGAATTGTATGAAGCTGTTTGCACTAGGCTTAGAATTTTTGAAATTCGTTTTTGAAATGGAACCCTTGTTCTTATCTTTTATTATGAAAAGACGATGGATTGACTTTGAAAATATATATTTTTTTAATATCATATATAATGGTGTTTAATAATTGAATATGGTGTAGGATTTCTTTTGAAAAAAGAATGTAAGTTTTTGTTTCTTTTGAATTGATTGAATATAGAAAAGTAAGACTAACAGGGAAAACAGGGATGTAATGACACTTCTAACTCTACCATGTCCACTTTTCTAGATGCATTTGTTTTAGGACAGATTCGACCTTGCATGAAAAGACTAATTTTTTGAATTAGGTAAGAACTCTGATTAGACCATGTACAACGCGAATGCTGACAGACAAAATAGGACTGAATGAAAGATCGTTCATTACGACAACTAAATCGACGAAAAGCGTGCGACACACAGATTTGCGTGCTGCGCAGCATTGGTGCGCGTGGCGCACACCCGTGCGTCTAATACGGGAGTGGTGCGCCAGACACAACTTAATGCGCTTGGCGCACTGCTCCTCAACACGTTCTTTGGGGATTTAGGTGACGATGCATAATAATGACAATTTGACAATAAAATGATCGGTAAAAAATACAATAAGAGGAAAATGTCATATAACACGGATGGAAAAGTTCCAACATAAAGTCCAATTCTATGTTTGAAACTATTGGTCAGGTTTAGGTTCAATTTGAAATGGCCCATGACAAAGAGATTGATCCCACGCTGCGTACCGCTACTCAAAGAGGTGGCCACGTGAAAGACGCACTTCAGTTCTCAAGCAAGGAAGAAGAGAACAATGACATGGTTGGGAAGGTTTGCTTATGACTAAGATCCAACACTATCGCTCAGGTATCTTTTTGGAAAGACAAAGCACAAACCCCCAGAGGGAGACCTCACACATAGAACATGTGCCAACAAGGCAAGGTAGATTATCTTTATGGTGGCTTAAACAATAAACATACATATGCAAAACTGTAATGTCATTCTAATGCATAAAAAAAGTATGAATAGTATTTTTCGAGTTTCACGCACTCATTTAAAAAATTTATCGTTTACAATCCTCCCCAGTGAAGTCGCCAAATTATAGGCGTGTTTTTTATTTCCCCATGCAGGATGAGCGCGTATTAGATTTGACTACCCCAGTGTAAAGGTTTTTTACATTTAAAACATTTTTAAGCCACCAAAAATTCTTTGAAGGAATAATCATAAATCTAAATGGATATTAGGAAACCGTATGGACAAATTCGGGCTTGTCCAATGTAGATTTCCCGCCTAGACTCCCTAGATGGTCAAAATGAACCAAAGATTGAGTTCGGGTGTGAGGGTATAAACACAGCCAGGAACCATGATGCCCATTGTTGGCCTCTACTAAATATCAATTCATATCAATGTTTATGCAAAAGAATAACCAAATAAAGTTTTAAGCACCCTAAAAATAATTAGTCTAGATAGGTTCATGAAACATATAAAAAGCCTATTTTTTAGTGATATGTTATTATGAATCAACATTACAATGAACCTAGCAGGTTGTGCAAATTAATTTGATTAATGAACCTCAGGATTATAACGTAGCTTGGGTCTGCGAGATTCACAACCTTCGGGACAAGCAATCGTGAAGTCTAAAAATTTGAATGTCTGAAAGTATATAGATTGAAATGTGTTTGTATTTGACAAGTAAAAGTTTTGTAGGAAAGTTTTATAATTTGTAGAAAAGTTCGTAATGTTAATTCATCGAGTTTAAAGTGTGTTAACATGAAAATCCCCTTTCTTAATATGTATAGGATCGATCCTATTTATTGGAAAAACGGCGTTGCGCCTCACGCGCCATCTACGTCTAGCGTCGAATGACTTGTCAAGCGCATGACGCGGCATGCCTAGTATAAAGCGTACACGTGGCACACATTTTGAAAAAGATAAAAAGGAAACTCTGCGTCTCACATAGAGACATGCACTTGACGCAAGACTCTGAATGAGTAAGAAATCCACTTGTCATGCGCAGATTCATGCACCTAACACAGGAGGACAAACCTATGCCTGACGCACAGACGTGCACCAGGCGCAGGTTGGTGCGTTAGACGCACCATCCTGGCTTCTAATGTGACGTTGTCAGCTTTTTAGAAAACGCATTGTAAAAGATTTCTTTTATCCCTTAATTTCGAAAACCTGATTCTACGGGATAAAATCTTATTTTAACTATAAAACATGTCTTATGAAAACATTTTTTATTAAAATAAATCCATTCAGTAGGAAAGAAAGTTGCGGAAAAAATCTGATGCAGTCTTCTTGTGGACCGCATCAGATTTAAAAGGGGATGCGGTTTTGTTGAAAATCTAATGCGTTTCTTAAAACCGCATCTGATTTTGTCATTTTTCTTAAAACAAAATCGGAGATGCTAGCCCATTATCTCTCGCGTGCCCTGCCCATTTCTGCCCCTTCAAAAACTCAAACCCTAATCCCTCTCTCTCCTCTCCTCACTCACCAGTTACCACGGCCTTCCTCTCTCTCTAATCTCCTCACTCATCACGGCCCTGCTCTCTCTCTCTCCTCTCCCACTCAAACCACAGTCCTCCTCTCTATCTCCTCTCATCACTCAATCTCTCTCCTCACTCAAAACGGCGAACACCGCAACAATTTCTGTTCTTTTCGTGCCTTCTTGTCGATTTTTGTTCTTGCCTTGTCGTCGTTCTCGTCAAATTCGTCGTCTTTCTTGTCGAATCATCGTCCTTCTCGTCGTGCTAGTCGAATTCATCGTCGAAATCCGTCGTTCATCGTCGTTTGAAGACATCATCGAAATTTAGTTTGTAATTTGTGTAATCTTAATTATTTTTTTGTTTGTATATTATTTGTTCTCTAGTTTAGTTTAGAGATCTGGTTTTTTTCGAATTTTAATTTATTTTTTTGATGTTTAATTGCTGTAAATTCTCCTTTTTTATTGATTAATTTATCATTCTATAAATCCGTCGTTTTTTTTGCTGTTGCTTTCTGCCTTTTTTAATTGCTTGGTTGTTTTCGGTTGTTGTTGTTTTCGGCTGTTGCTATTGATTTGGGGTGTTAATTGGATTTTTTTTTAAAACCCTATCCAAATAATCTGATGCGGTCTTGTTCAAAACCGTATCAGATCTAACAAATCTGATGCGGTTTTGGATCGCATCAGATTATTTCTCAAAGCTGCTGCAGGTCCACCTGATGCGGACCAAAACCGCATCTGTAAGCCCGGTTTAGACCGCATCAGATGGGATTTTTTCCACTAGTGTTGTAATTTGACAATCTTGGTTTGTTTTCATATAATTGATTTGGCTGGTTGATTGTATGTTTGAGATATTAGATTATTAGCGGAAGTTAAATTTCTATATTAGCTCACAGGATTATTTAACGTCAAGTAGTATAATTTTAATTATACAGTTGAGGCGGTCCTTTATATGAGTAAAAGGTGAAACCCGAAACCTAGAACTATCTCTGGCATATTTGGTTATACCTATTATCCTACCGTTTTAGTGCTAGAATTAGTTTAGTTCTTATTTGCAGTAGTTTAGTTTATCACCATCTTTCACTTTTTTCGGATCGTCTAAATAATATTAGTATCTCTTAAATTGGTAGTTGATCGTACCTCCTTGTGGAAAACGATACCTTGCTCACCGATACTATTATACTTGACCCGTACACTTGTGGAAATTGTAGGTATATTTTAGGCCGACCAAGTTTTTGGCGCCAATGCCAGGATGGCAATAGTCAATATCATATTATAGATAATTCTTTATTAGTTTAGACCTATATTTTGTTTAATATTTAATTTTTTTGTTCGTTTTGGTTAAGTGAATTTAAACTAAATGAGTAATAGTTGATTATGTTCTTTCTTACGATTACCTGATTAGACTTTAGTCTTTCTATGACATTTTCGATACCATTTTGGCAGTATTAGATACTGGTTATTAGTTGTTATTATTAGTTTTATGCCCCGTACTACTTGTATTTTGGTTCCCTTTGATCTCGAAAGAACTACTGGTGCATTCAGAAAATAGAAGAGGTTGGAGCACATACAGAGCCTGCTAGATCTAGACTTGGAGCACTTTCTTTCTGAAGAATTCCACAATAAACTGGTAGCAATGGGAGACTACAACAACACCAGGATGTCTCTGCGGGATTTTTTAATGCCTAATTCCAGTGGAGTGCCTTCAAGTATAGTAAGACCTACTGTCACTGCTAATAATTTCGAGCTTAGTCCTGCTTTGATACGAATAATCCAGTAAGATCAATTTAGTGGACTAGATAATGAAGACCCTAATGAGCACATAACCGTCTTTCTTGAAAAAAATGTGACACTGTTAAACTAAATGACGTAACTAATGATGCTATTAGACTTGGTTACCTTTCTCACTTAAAGATAAAAAGCAAAAAAGTGGTTAAAATCTAACCCACGTAGTTCATTCACAACTTGGGACGTGTTATCAGGTGCCTTTCTTAGAAACTATTTTCCCCGAGGTAAAACCGCTAAACTAGGAAATCACATAACTGGTTTTGCACAATACGCTGGGGAGTCTTTATATGAGGCATGGGAAAGGTTTAAGGATTTAGAACGTCAATGTCCTCATCACGGTGTCCTTGATTGGATGCTTGTGCAAACGTTTTCTAATGGTCTTAATAAATCAATTAGGATGACCATAAATGCAGGTGCTGGTGGGGCAATTTTGGGTTAAACTATAGAGGAAGCAAACAAATTGCTAGAACAAAATGACCTATAATAATTATCAGTGGTTTAATAATAGAAGTAAGCCTATGAAAAATGATGGTATATACGAGGTGGATGGCATTAATATGCTAAATGCAAAAGTAGACAATTTGGTTAATTTATTTGGTAAAATGAATAATAATAATGTTAATTGTGTGTCTTCTAGTGTTGTGACATGTAATTTGTAGTGGTGAACATCTGATCAATGAGTGCATTAATGTGGAACAAGCTCAATTAATTTCTAATTTTAATAGGCTACCTAATAATGATTCATACTCCAATACTTTTAATTCGGATGGAGAAACCATCCTAATTTCTCTTAGAGGTATCAAGGACAACAAAATGCTAATGTTAACTCACAAATTCCACCGGGTTTCCATCAAAAACAATGTCAACAAGAAAGTAGACTATCATGGGAATTAGCTATCAAAAAATTAGGTAACGCTATTTATTAAAGATTTTGAAAGATAGAGTCTAAGGTAGACCAATGCAAATTGCTATTTCTAATAGAAATGTGGAAGTTCAACTTGGTCAATTAGATTATGCATTAATTCAAGGAATCAAGGAGCTTTACCTAGTACAACGGAAGTTAATCCAAAAGAACAATGCAAGGCTATAATCTTAAGAAGCGGTTAGCAACTAGAAGAGGTAAAACAGTCAAATGAGGAAAGTAATCAAGATCAGGGAAATGAAAAGGAAGGTGAACACATTGTTGAAACAGAACGTGAAAAATTACCTTCACCACCCCTTGCTAAGCCCTTTGTACCCCCTGTCCCTTCTCCTCAAAGGCTTAAAAATAACAAAATGGACAATCAATATGAAAAATTTATGAAAATGTTCAAGCAATTACATGTAAACATTCCTTTTGCCAATGTATTGACACAAATCCCTATGTATGCTAAATTTCTCAAGGAATTTATTGCTAAAAAGAGGAAATTCGAAGACTATGAAACCGTTGCCTTGACTGATGAGTGTAATGTAGTAATTCAGAACAAACTTCCTCTTAAATTAAAACATCTTGGGAGTTTTTCTATCCCTTGAACAGTAGGAAACATTAATTTTTCAAAGGCTTTGTGTGATTTGGGTGGTAGTGTCTCTCTTATGCCTTTGTCAATAAGCAAAAAGTTGGGATTGACTGATACAAGATCTACTACTGTTTCATTACAACTTGTTGATCGATCAATTAAATATCCCCTAGGTGCGATTGAAAATGTCTTAGTGAAAGTAGATAAGTTTATAGTTCCGGTTGATTTTATTATTCTTGATATGGATGAAGATGTTGAAGTGCCAATTATTTTGGGCAGACCCTTTTTAGCTACTGCAGGGGCCGTTATTGATGTGAAAAATTGGACTTTAACATTTAACATTGGTGAGAAGGAGGTTAAATTTATTGTTTTTAAAGCTGGAAAATATCCTTAATTCTTTCATTGATCATGTCTTTCGAGTTGATCTGCTTGATACATTAGGTGTAGAAAGATCTAACAAGATAACTTTGAAAGATCCTTTTAAGACATGTTTGCTAGGTACAGATTATGAAAATAATGATGTAGAGGTAAGTGAAATAGCTCTTGCATTGGAGGCATGTCCTCTGTTGACGAAAAATGTATATGAATTTAAGGAGCTCGAAAAAGGTAATCCTTTTCCCTGTCCTTCTATTTTTCAAGCCCCGGTTCTTGAGTTAAAACTTTTGCCTGCACATTTGAAATATGCATTTTTAGGTGATAATAATACCCTGTCTGTGATTGTTAGTGCTTCTTTAACTGTTTATCAGTTGGATAAATTGTTGCGTGTTTTGGGAAAACGAAAAAAGGCTATTGGATGGACTATCTCTTAATTTAAAGGGATTACCTCTTCAGTTTTTATGCATAAAATTTTAATGGAAGATAATTTTAAACCTGTGGTTCACTACCAAAGAAGGCTAAACAATAACATGCAAGAAGTAGTTAAAAAGAAAGTTTTAAAATGGTTAGATGCTGGAATAATTTATCCTATTTCAGATAGTCCTTTGGTTAGTCCAGTGCAAGTTGTACCAAAAAAGGGTGGAATCACAATTGTGTCTAATGATAATAATGAATAAATTCCCACTAGAACAGTCACTGGTTGGAGAGTCTGTATCGAGTATAGGAAGCTAATTGGTGCAACTCTCAAAGACCATTTCCTTTACCTTTCTTTGACCAAATGTTGGAGAGGGTTGGAGATCATGAATATTATTGTTTTCTTGACGGGTACTCTGGTTTTAATCAAATTTCTGTTGCTCCTGAGGATCGGGAGAAAACTACAGTTACTTGCCCTTATGGTACTTATGCCTTTCTCAAAATGCCCATTGGTTTATGCAACGCACCCGCCACCTTTCAACGTTGTATGATGGCAATATTTTCAGATTTTATTGAAAAGATTATGGAAGTATTTATGGATAATTTTTCCATTTTTGGATCATCTTTTGACAATTGTTTAGCCAATCTTTCTCTTGTTTTGCAACGTTATGAAGACACTGATTTAGTTCTTAATTGGGAAAAGTGTCATTTTATGGTACAAGAGGGTATAGTTTTAGGGCATAAAATTTCCAGAAAAGGTATTGAGGTCGATCATGCTAAAATCCAAGTGATTGAAAAACTTCCCCCACCTATCAATGTTAAGGAAATTAGGAGTTTTTAAGGTCATGCAGGTTTTTATAGACGTCTTATTAAAGATTTTTATAAAACTTCTAAACCACTATGTGCTTTATTGAATAAAGACACCCCCTTCGCTTTTAATGTTGATTGTTTGCATACTTTTAACAAGAGTTAATTTCAACACCTATTGTAATAGCCCCTGATTGGAATTTACCTATTGAATTGATGTGCGATGCAAGCGATTATGCTCTTGGTGCTGTACTAGGACAAACAAAAGATAAAAAGTTGCATGTGATTTATTATGCTAGTAAAATGCTTAATGATGCCCAATTAAATTATGTAACTACTGAAAAAGAATTACTTGCTGTGGTTTTTGCAATGGATAAGTTTAGATATATATCTGATAGGTCTAAAGTAATTGTTTACACAGATCACTCTACCTTAAAGTACTTCTTAGATAATTAGGATGCTAAACCTAGACTTATTTACTCGATACTTCTACTACAAGAATTTGATTTAGATATTAAAGATGGAAAAGGTGTTGATAATCCAGTGGTAGACCACTAATTAGACTCCAAATTCATGAAAAAGGTAATGCAATACCCATTAACGATAGCTTTTCTGATGAGCGTTTGCTAATAGTTTCTAACACGCCTTGGAACGCTAATTAGGTGAACTACTTGGTGCGTGGTATTATTACTCCTGATTTTAGCTATCAACCAAAGAAGAAATTTATGTGGGATGTTAAGTATTATTTTTGGGAAGAACCTTTGTCATACAAGTTTTGTGCTGATGGTGTAATTAGATTTTGTATTCCTGAAGAAGATATACAAAGAATATTGCTTCATTGTCATTGTTTAGAGTGTAGTGGTCATTTTAGTACTAACAAGACAGTAGCTAAAATTTGGCAATCTGAATTTTATTAGCCTACGATGTATAAAGATGCAAGAAATTTTTTTGCTAAATGTGATAGATGTCAGAAAGTTAGTAATATATCTAAGAAAAACGAAATGCCTATGAATATTATTCTTGAAGTTGAACTGTTTGATCTTTGGGGAATCGATTTTATGGGTCCTTTTCCTCATTTTCTAAACAATAGATACATATTAGTGGCAGTTGACTATGTATCTAAGTGGATTAAATTTATAGCGAATCAATCTGATGATTCAAAGGTTGTTATAAATTTTATTAAAAACAACATTTGTTCTAGATTTGGTGTTCCTAGAGCAATATTAAGTGATGGAGGCTCTCATTTCTGTAATAAGCCACTTGATAGTCTTTTACGAAAATACGGGGTAACTCATAAAGTAGCTTTAGCTTATCAGCCTCAAACAAATGGCCAAGTAGAGCTTGCTAATAGGGAGCATAAGGCTTATTAGGCTATTAGAGAGTTAAACATGGACCTCAAAGCTGCTGGAGCTAAGAGACAGTTACAACTAAGTGAATTAGAAGAATTCCCCACACTTAATGTTTGCTAGTCGTCGAGCAAATTAGGACTATAATACTAGCATCTATTTGTCATTATAAATTTTGACTTCCCAACTGACTGACTTTTTAGGCAAATCCTATTATAAGTAGCATAACACAATTGAAAGTTCTTACAAAGACCAAAAATATGATTTATGAAAATAATTTTAGTTCAAAAACATTATTTATACGTCACAAGCAATGAACTAAAGACCAACCAACTCTTCGAAAAGCATAATACTTCATGTACTAGTGCAACCCAATATTATTTCAACCCAACAATTAGTTTAATCTCATTATAGGAAGTAAAAGGTGAAACCCGAAACCTAGAACTATCTATCTCAGATTTGGTTATTACGTATTATCCTACCCTTTTAGTGCTAGAATTAGATTAGTTTTTATTTTTAGTAGTTTAATTTATCACCAGCTTTCACTATTTTTGGATCGTCTAAATAATATTAATATCTCTTAATTTGGTAGTTGATCATACCTCCTTGTGGGAAACAATATATACCTTGCTCACCTATACTATTATACTTGATCCGTACACTTGCGAAAATTGTAGGTATATTTTAGGCCGACCATTTGATCATCGGATCCTTAAATGGAGAGACACTTTATTATGTTTCTACAATAGTATAACTATCTCCCCGTGACTTCCCTAACTATAAGCTAGTCGACCTTAGGTTATTTTTTATTAGGTGATACGCTTTATCCTATCAAAACCCTCTCAAACCTAGATATCTCACCCCTTTATAATCTAAATCTCTCTCACCCCTCTCTCTATAAATTCTATTTCCACCTCCATTATTGTTACCATTGTTACCATTGTTCGCATTTGTCCATTTTGACCTTGCTTCTTGGGACAGTTGAACGATTCGTGACCTAGTTCTCCACATTAGAAACATTTGATCCTTTCGCCATGACAAGTGAATCCTTCATGGCTCTTAGTACACTTCTTGCAAACAAAGTTCTTTTGTATCCTATTTCCTTGTTGGGCCTATTGTTGTCCAGAATTGTGATTGTTGCGGTTGTTGTAGCGTCCACCATTGTTGTTGTTGTTGGGCCTTTTATCATACCCTTGGTTGTTGCTGTTGCTAGCAGTTTCTTTTCTTTTATGTCTACTTAGCACCTCTCTTTCACGCTGCAGAATTCTCTCTAAGTTTGAGGCCTTAGCATACGCCTCTGCGAAAGTAGTTGAGGTACTACCTCCCATTCGAGTCTGAAGATCAAACTTAAGTCCGTCTTCAAACTTCTGAGCCTTAGTTCCTTCATCTGTAACTACAGTTGGGCAAAAGCGGACATACTCATTAAATTTCTGAACGTACTCTTGCACACTCATGTTATAGCTTTGATTGAACCTACTAAACTCATTGTATTTCTGCCTACGAATGTGCTCGGGAAAGAATCAAGCCTTAATTGCTACCTTAAACGCTTCCCAGTTAAAATTCTCTTGAGCTTTAACAATTGGTCCTACACTTTCCCACCAAGTATTAGCGTCCTCGTGTAAATAAAAGGTCGCTTGGTCTACTTTCTGGGCCTCAGGCGTACCCGTGGCCGTGAAAATCTTTTCGGTCTCTTATCCAATTTTCGAGAAGTAATGGGTCTTCTCTACCAACAAAGGTTGGTGGTTTCAAAGAGGAAATCTTTTTCGCCATGGTAGCTTGCGGATCGTCTCCATGGTGGTTGTTGTTGAGCTGGTTTTGAAGGACTAAACCAAAGTTTTGAGCTAGTTGCTCCAGAGTCCTAAGTCGTGCTGCAACTTGTTTCGGAGTTTCGGCCATTTGGTTTTCTTGTCGTCTTTCTCTAGGTCGCGTATAAACGTATTGCATAAGCTACATGCGTTATTCACATGGGTGTTTCCACATTTCACATTGATTCTTATATAAAAGCTAATTCACATAATCATGGTTCTCACCATTCATTCATTTCATACTCAGTTCACATATCAAAAGTTTATCATTCATTTTACAATCATTTCACATGTCTAAAGTTCATTCATTACTCCAAAAGTGCCATAACAATTCGTTCATAGTAGCATACGAGTTTCGAATAAGTATCAGCTGCACCATCCTTAACTAAGTTAACAAGTTAATTGATCTTTTACGATCTTAAGTAGAATCTAAGGGTCAGGGCTAGAGATTTGGGTTTCTAGTCAGCGTACTAGGACGGATCTTCATCTTCATCTTCGTTTTCCTTTTCACTATGGTTTTCAACGGGTGGGGCAGGGCTTCTTTCTATTCCTTCATGATCACTATAGTTGGGTTCATCGTCATCGGAGGTTGCATAGTCATTAAGCCACTTGGCTCTGACATCGAGCATTCTTTTCTCCAGGTTACTCAATGTGAGGTACCACTTCCCTTTCCAAGTGTATCGTTCATAGTTTGGCTTTCCATTTTTCAGAATATCCGAGTATTCGTTCTTGATTCCGGCATAAGGGCCAACATTGGGGAGAGTGTGAATTAAAACATCGGCCTGTTTAGGCGACGTGAGGTGATCCGAATACCCGTGACCTTCATTAAGGTGGTAACACTTCATGGTTAAGCATAATCTATAGATGTAAGCTGAAATTGACTCTCCTACCCTCATCCTTAGAAGGTAAGGTCCTGACAGGGGTCTGGTGCATTTCCTGGCGGTCATACGTGTCCTGGCCATCTAATAAAATATAAACAATTAATAAGTACCTTTAACAGTACTTTCATACATGCACACATAACCCATTCGTACCCATACTAAACCCTTAAATAATATTTTAAACCTAATTTATTTCACCTAAATATTTTATTATCTTGACTTCCTAACAAATTTTAAGTTTAACCTATTTGATTCACTTTCCTTAATTCCTATGTTTTAACAATTTTAATCTTTCCCTAGTTGATCTAACTCGGCTCTGATACCACTCTGTAATTCCCTCCCCGACCCGAACCCTTCTTCAGTCGATAAAACTCGGGTTTGGGGGAGAAAATAAATCCACTAGAGTTCGACTCGATGGGTGGCGCTACCGCCGCATTATCTCCTTGGAAATAAATGCAAGGCTAAATTAAAACAAACTAAACTCAAATTCATTAATCATTCAACTAAGTAAATCGTTCGTTAAACATTACTAATTATTTAAATGTTTTAGAGTTTCAACGGAAGCTAATCATATGCTAAGTGGATGACACTCTAAATGATCTCCCTTTTGTTCCCCCCGATCGATCACCCACCTACACAAATACATTGAAAAGAGACAAGAGAGACAAGCTCCCAAAATCAGAAAAACTGAGTAATTCCAACTCCATCCCGTAAAATATTTAAGTTGAAAATACTTTGTAAAATAGTAGATTAATAGTTTTGGAAGTCCTAGCACATACACATATATATACACTGAATAATCACATCATTCATTCAATTAATCCAGTTATTCAAGGAGAGGAAAGAGAACGCCAGTAAGCCGGGGCGAACCCCTGTAACCACTTAATTCAACATTGTAGGCCAGGGCGAACCCCTGTAACCACCTACGGATATCATAATAGTCATAATAATAGAGTCCCTAGTGTGCACACCCCTTCTACTTGGATCACAACAGGAAAGAAGGAAGACAGTAACAGAATAATCAGCATAGTAATCAGAGAACCTGTAGGGGCCGCTGAACCACTCATACAGGGCAACCTATTCATCATTTCCCTCCGATATTTCACTTTACGTGATTACATCTTTTAATCAAGTCATCACATAAATCACGTACACATTTACGTCATCTTGTTCAATTTACGTCATTTTGTTCAATCCAGTGTGAACATCTTCAATCCATCATAATCTCAATCCATTCATAGAGATTTCAATAATTCATTTCATAGACACAACCATCACTTCAGATTCATAATCATTTCAATATCACAAGTCTTTATTAATACCAATTTTCATAAATTCCCATAATAATAATAATAATAATAATAAAATAATAATAACAATAATAATCATAACAATCATAATCATAATCATAATCATAATCATAATCATAATCATAATCATAATCATAATCATAATCATAATCATAATCATAATAATAATAATAATAATAATAATAATATAATAATAATAATAATAATAATAATAATAATAATAATAATAATAATAATAATAATAATAATAATAATAATAATAATAATAATCAAAATCATATAATAATAATCATAACATTATTAAATGACATTAACTGATTGTAATAACGGTATAATGAACATCTTTGTCATCGTACATCGTCCATAGTCATGATTCATAATCGAAATCCATAATCATTGTCCATTTTGTTCTTCGTATTAATAATCCACATTAAATCGACAATCTATAATTATAGTCCATACTTATAAATTTTATAAGCACATAATAATCATGTAATCAATTCGTTTTACGCTAACGGGATCTATATTTGGATGGACATCGGCGATTACCTCGTGACGCGTGCCCAAAAGTTAAGTTCACCGAACGGATTAGCTCTTGATATTCCTCGTCTACGAAATCGGAGTCTACAATAGATGTTAACGAGATCTAAGTTAGATCCTAAATAACCACCTTTTATATACGTATATAAAATAAACGATTTAAATAATCCAAATAACTTTACAGAAATTCTTAATGATCTTAAGTTAGCTATAAATCAAGTAAATCGTTTATGAAATCATCTTAAGTACTCAAAGATTACTTCAACTTCATTTTATTAACTTAAATAATTATTTTAAACATGAAAAACTACTTTTTTTTTTTAATAGTCATGAAAAACTACTTTATTATACTCCTTATTCTTATTAGAAAATTAGAAAACATTATCCAGTTATAAAATATTTAAATCAATCAAAATATACTAACTTAAACAATGTAAGCTAATTTAGGAAGTTTATGAGTTTTGGTTTTAAAGGTAAAGGTAAAATAATAAAACTACTTTAAAACACACGTAACTAGAAAGGCAAAAGGAAAAAAAAACTAGAAAGGCAAAAGGAAAAAAAAGGAAAAGGGAGTTTTCAGTTTGACAAACGACACAAGGGATAATGAAAGGAGGAGGAACAGGGGAGCGAAACAAGGGGGAGGTGGTGCTTGTGTGCGGCGATTTTGGCCGGCGCACGGTAAGGCTCGGCGAGGTGGGTAGCAGGTCGCTGGTCAGATGGCTAGGCACGGGTCGCGAAGCAGCAGACGTGCCGCAGAGGCGCTGCGAAGGGAGGGTCGCGAGGGTGAAGGGCTGCGAACAGGGTTTCGGAGTTGGTGGTTTCCGTCTGCCGCGGTGGGTAGCGCGACTCAGATGTTTCGAGGGTGGTGGTTCAGGCGGTTTTATTGTGGTGGTGAAAAGGAATAGAGGAGGTTGTTAATGGTGGTTCTCAATTTCATTTTTAATTTTCAAAACAATTTTCAGAAATTAAGGAAGAAGATAAAGGAATTGAAGCAAACCTTTGAAGTTTAACTTGTTTTCTTGAGCAATTGAATGTGTTTGGGTTGCTATTTATAGAGAAAATTTTCTGAATTTGTGGAGCTTAGTCAAGCTCCATTAATGGTGGAAGTGAGGCTATGGTGTAGCTTTTGAAACTTTTACCCCCTAAAATCTGATTTTGTGGACTGAAGATCAACTCTACTGACAAGAGTTGTAAATTGTTGAGAAAATTGGTTCTTGTGAGCTGTTGCAATTCAGACGAAGAAGAGGGAGGAAGATGATGAGAATTACGTTTTCATCTTCTTTCTTTTTTTTATTTTCCCTTTTCTTTTTGGCAAAATACATATGGACTATGGACTAATATTTGGGCTTTGGATTACTAATGTGGATGGACAACATGAACAAACGTACCCACAAACAAATTTAAGGAGTGTGATTAATTAGAAATAATGAAATGAATAATAAAACAAGTAAATGATTTGATTGAAACTTGTTAAATAAATCAAAATTAAATGAATTCATTATTTTAATAAACATAGTTATCAAATAAAATCGCATTATCATAAAATGATTTTAAGTGGAAATAATATTAAACCTTAATAAATAATAAATTAATCTTTGAAAATTTGGGGTATTACAGTTTTGGAGGGCCCAACATGGCCTCCACATGGAAGGGAGTGGGCATGCTTCTGAATGTCATGCACTTCCTATTTCGGGATACAACCACTAGTAGAAAAAGGATGATTTGCGTCGCATGCAAGGCAAAACGACGCAAAAATATAATTTGTGTCTCATGCTATAAAGAGTGCGACGCAAATATCATTGCATAAGTACCAGATACGAGCTATACGCATCGCACCCTATCGATGTGCGATGCATACAGCTCATGTGCGTCGGACACTGAGGCCCATCCGACGCACATCGTTACATTACTAATGTGCGTTGCAAAACACTAATTTGCATCGGACCCTTTGGCCCATCCGACGCAGATCAGCCTAATTAAAAGCCCATCGCTAGTTTTAAATTCCTATCTTGTCTCTCAAACCCTAAAAATAAACGCTCCCCTCTAATCTAAACTCCCATTCTCTCTCTCTCCTAAACGCCGCTCAATCTCCTCTTTCGCTCCCCTTCTTCAATCTCCTCTCTCGCTCCCCTTCTTCAATGTCCTATCCAATCTCCCTACTCCTCTCTAGCTCCCCTTCTTCTCCTTTTCCCATAAAATAAAGCGAAGCAACAACTTCAACTTATTTTCTGCAATTAATTTCATTCGTTCACCAAAGATGAACGCGCACCAGATTTGCTCCAACTTCATTCGTTCGTTTCTATTTTCAATGAATGGTTTGGGGTTTGCCGGTTTTCTTAGAGATTCAGGTGAAGGGTCTCAGTCCAGATTCAGGTAAATTTTCAATACACTACCGCAAGACCAACAAATTCATCTTATTTTCTCTCTCCTCTCTAATCAACAACTTCAATAATCAGTCAAATTCATCTTTTGTGTTTTCTTATTTTTACGCCCTAATTTCTCGATTGTTATTGTTTAGTGATTTGCTGATTTTGAGATCAAACTACCCTGATTTGTTGATTCTGTGATTTTAAAGGAAAAGGGCTAGCTCTCGAGGAGGAAAAATCGGTAGAGGAGGAGGATGAATGATGACCGAATTTCGAGAAGCATCATAACACCTCGATTTTCAGATCTACTCTAAATCGTCCAAGAAGAAAACAAAAAAATATATCTTCTTTCCTAATTTTATTAATTTTGTGGGTACGTTGTTAGTGACATTGTAATTTTTAGCCTAATTTTGTTGTAAAGTGAAATAAAACTGAATTTTTTTTCCTTCATTCAGATTATTTGCACTATTAATATACAAACTCTTTGATGTAAACTTCTTAGTTATTGGGTGTTTTTATTTGTGTTTTATTTTTTTGACCTAAAATGATGGATTTGCGTCGCATGTTGTTAGAACAATTGACGCAGATCCACATTTTTTTATTAAAAAAATGGTTGATTTGCGTCTCACGTAGCATAGAGTGCGACGCAAATGGTGTTGGTGTACTGGGGTTCAAGAGCAACGTAGTATGTTGTGTGATGTCCGACGCAAATTGCTAATCAAGTGCGTCGTTTCCATATCCGACGCAAATCTTGTATTCTTAATTTGCGTCCAGACCTGTGTCGTCGAACCAACGTCCGACGCAAATAATGATCCCAGGTCCGACGCAAATCATCAAATCTGTACTAGTGAACGCCAATAGATTGTGTGCATCACAAAGCTTGTAACGTAGAAGGTCATCCCAAAAGTACTTTTTAGCCTCGTGAAGGAACTTCTTACTCTGTTGGTAACTCAACTTGAGGGAGTATGCCCACTTAGATATAAATTGGCAAAGTCTACATACCCAGGGGTGGTTGAAGTGACTGCCAGGAGGTTATCATCAGGAAAAGAGTCATCAATGGGCAAACCCTCCTCCATATCCTCATACTACTGGACAAATGGTCAACTACTACATTTTTTGTTCCCTTTTTATTTCTAATCTCTAATTCGAATTCTTGGAGAAGCAAAATCCACCAAATGAGTCTAGGATTTTCCTCCTTTTGGCTAGGAGGTACTTCAATACAGCATGGTCGGTATAAATAATTACCTTGGACCCCTAGCAAATTTAACATGAACTTGTCTAGTGCATAGACCACATTTAGAAGCTCTTTCTCAATGGTGAGACAATTAACTTGAGCTTCATCTAGTGTCTTGCTAGCATAGTATATCGCATGAAGAATGTTGTCTTTCCTCTAACCAAGCACAACTCTCACACCGTAGTCACTAGCATCACTTAATATCAAACGGAAGATTCCAATCCGGAGATGGAATAATAGGGCAGTAATCAAGCTTGCTTAATCCTGTTGAAAGACAGAAGACACTCATCAATAAACATGAACTGGGCATCCTTGAGGACTAACTGAGTAAGCAATTTAGCAATGTTAGAGAAATCATAGATAAAGCGGCAGTAAAACCCTGCATGACCAAGAAAGCCTCGAACTCCTTTAACATTCACACGAGGAGGTAATTACTCAATCACTTGAGTTTTTGCTTTATCCACTTGGATGCCTCATTTAGAAATAATATGATCAAGTACGACTCCTTCATTAAACACGAAGTGACACAACTCCTAGTTCGATACAAGACAACCATACTCACATCATTTTTCAAAACTTTAGTCGTATTCATCAAACATGCATCAAAATCAGTTCCATACACGCTAATGCCATCCATAAATACTTCCATAATGGACTCAATGAACTCAGAAAAGATGGACCTCATACAACATTGGACAGTGGTGGGGGTATTGCATAGTCCAAATGGCATCCTTCGATATGCAAAGGTACCATAGGGGCATGTAAAGGTGGTCTTCTCCTGATCATCGGATGGATAAGTATTTAGAAATAATCGGAGTAGCCATCTAGAGAACAAAAGTAAGAGTGACAAGCTAGCATTTCCAACATTTGGCCAATAAAGGGAGAGGGAAAGTTTTCTTTCTTGGTAGCAACATTTAATTTCCTATAGTCAATGCACATACGCCAACCAATTACTACTCTTGTAGAAATTAATTCATTTTTGTCATTTTTGACAAGTAGTAGCTCCTTTTTTAGGAACCACTGGAATAAGACTTACTCACTTAGAATAATAAATGAGGTAGATGATGCCAGCATCAACCAATTTCATTACCTCTTTCTTAACTTCCTGCATATTGGAGTTCAAACAATGTTGGCCTTGTATACTAGGAAGATGATCATCCTCCAGGTTAATTTTATGCATGCAAAAGTCAAGGCTAATACCTTTCAAATTATCGATACTATATCCAATGGCCTTTTTATATTTTCTCAAAACAAATAAAAGATAGAGACATTTGACCATCATTCTGTGAATCACTAATAATCACAAGATAATATTCAAATTCATCCATAAAAGCATATCTTATAAAAGGGGAAAGGGGTTTTAGCTCAGGTTTCTTTACCTCCACCGATTAAGTATCATGTACTAATTATTCCCTCTCGTGACTGGTAATAATTATACTATCATGCTTTTCACATGTAAGAGTTGCTTCTAAGCCATCCATTTTAGCACTCAAGGGGCTAACTTCACCTGTAGAAGATTCAAAACAAAACAAAGCCTCCGATGGATCTCGCAGAAGGGATTGAGCCATATCATCATTAACTAGTACATCAATGACATCAATTCTATAACAGGCTTCCTCTAGCATATGACTTTTTAGAGCATTGGTCAAACTAAAAGTAACTTTCTTATCTCCCACAATCAAAGTTAACTTGACATTCTTAACATCTATAACAGCTTCAATAGTATGAAGGAATGATCATCCTAAAATTATTGGTATTTGAGTATCTTCCTCCCTCTCAAGCACAACAAAATCCACAGGAATAAAAAATTAACCAACTCTCACAGGTTCGTTCTAGGGGTATTTAACAGAAAGGTCAGCCATTTGAAGCGTAATATTGGTGCATTTTAAATTTCCCATGTCAAGCTTTTTACAAAAGTAAGAGGCATGACACTAGCACTAGCACTCAAATCACATAAAGCTTTATCAATAAAATTGGTGCCAATGTTACAAGGGATAGAGAAACTCCTTAGGTCTTTCCATTTATGTGGGGACTGGTTTTGCAAAAGAGCACTACATTGTTCAATGAAAGCTATAGTCTTAACTTCATTAAAGGCTCTCTTCCTAGTTAGAATTTCCTTTAAAAATTTAGCATATGCAGGAACTTGAGTAATAAGTTCGATAAATGAGAGAGTAACCTGAAGATTTTTCACCACCTCCAACAACATACCAAACTGGTGATCAAGCTTAGTCTTCTACAAGAGATTGGGGAACGGTACCTTGATCACAGGAGTACTAGATGGAACTTATTTAGCTATTGTCGGCTTCTCTACATTGTTAGCCTCTTCCAAAGCTGTGGAATTTTCAATGACAACTTCATTTTTTTCTGGCTCAACCTGATCATCCTTAGGCATCTCTAGAATAACATATTGTGTTCCACTCTTAAGAGTGATGGCATTGCTAGTATCCATTGTTTGCATTGGCTGTGAAGGAAATGACCCAGACAGCCTACTACAAGAATATCTAGCTGACTGAGCTATTGAGTCTCCAACATCATGTTATGTGTACCCAACTTTTATAGCTGAGCTTTTGTATATGTTTGCACAGCATTAAAACCTTTCTACATCTGAAATATCATGTTTTTCAACTCTAACATAGTTGGATCAAAAGTAGGAATAGGTTTTTGTGGAGCTTGATTTACATATAAGCCAAGAGAGCTTGTTGTTGAGGTTGATATTGTAGAACTTGATTTTGAGCCACATATGGTTATTGAGGTTGATGATTCAATACATTATTGCTCCTATATGAGACTTTTGGATGATTTCTCAACCCTGGGTTATAAGTGTTAGAATAAGGATCTAACTGACCTCTGGGTTGTGACTAAGAAGCATTGACTGCCTCACAATTGCCCCCAAAATTAGAATATAGGATAGCAGGGTACTCTTGAGAGTTCCTGTTCTCCCATAAGAATCATAAATGAGAGCATCGTAACTACAAGCACTAGCCATCGCGTTAACACTCGTATGGGAGGAGGAATCAGTACCTAGCTTCAAAGAATGGATATTTTGGTTTAGAGCAGCTAGTTGCCCGGACAGTAAAGAATAGGCTTCAACATCATGTTTGCCGAATGAATAGTAGACGCTTGATTAGAAGCGAGTTTCTCCATAAGTTCATACCCTCCTTCTATAGCCTTATCGATGAAGAACCCACTAGAGGCTGCATCAATTACATGCCTTGTATATGCATCAACTCGTGTAGAAAATATGACACAAATGCCACTAGTCTAAATCATAATGAGGACAAAGGCATTGCAGATCCTTGAATCTTTCTCAAGCTTCATACAATGACTTGCCAGGATCTTGGGTGAAACTCACTATCGCATGACGCATATCTACAGTCTTTTGAGAAGGATACCACATGAGAAGAAAATAATTTATAGTTTTGCCAAGTGGTGATGGTGGAAGGCAACTTATTATACCAAATCAGAGCTTTGTCTCGCAGTGAAAAGCCAATTAAAAATCAGCTTCATCTCACCAGTAGTAAAACCAGTTTGTTTCTGAGTAGCACAACATTGTAAAAATCGTTGCAAGTGCTGATTTGGGTCTTCAGATGGTAACCCAACAAACTAATCATTCTGAGCCATATCCAGAACATGAGACTTGATTTTAAATTTGTAGTAGCGATAGTAGGCATCAGTAACCCATTGGGTATATTATTGGGAAATGGTTGATTGTGCATAATCCCTAAAGGTTCGTGTAACATTCTCACCCAATTTAAGAGAAATGGGTGTGGTAGAGAATTCTTGATGTGGTGAGGATAGTTATACTATTGTATCTGAATTAAAATCTAATATTATACTAACTAAATAAGATGAAAGTGTTGTTTTAGTAAACTACTAAGCCAATAACATAATTAAATATGAGGAAATGAATCAATTAATAAAGAACTAGGATCATGGATCCCTATGCATACAATTCATAAAATCAGGGATGAATAACAACTACCTAAATAGTCAATTTACCTAGGGCACATGTAATTTCTCTCGAACATTACCTCCCTCAAAGATCACCTAACCGCTCTCGCATGGTCAAGGATCACTCTGCCTAATGACTGAAAGCCTATACAATATCTCTCCTATCGAAGTAGATTCACTATTGCGATAGTAGAAATACAAATCAGGTATAAATCTTGCATGAACGATTCAACCATAGGAAGCAATAATAAAAATAAAAGGCAATTAGACAAATCTATCAATCCCTCATTGCATACATAGATCCCTACAATACTATAAATATGACTACTCATCATGTTTATGAAAACAATAACAAAATCAATAAAAAAATTCATACTTGAAATAATTGTAAATAACAAAGAAATGAATCTAAAAAATAATAAAGAAAGAAATAATGAAGATTACCAAATTGAAGAACTTTATTGAACTTGTGAAAAATCCAAAGATCTAATCTTTGATCCAAAGAGAGAAGTAATAAACTAAAGTTTGTGAGTCACTCGAGAGCAAAATATGAAAACAAAGGTTAAACAAAAAAGTTCACAACAATATTCTGATTTTCCTATTTAAACTCAACCTAAAACAGATAAGAAAAATAATAAAAGAAATAACCCGAAAATATTAAGATAAGTGTGTCGGGTCAAGCGCCCGATCAGGCCAAATACGCCCGATGAAATCGGGCTCAGCACAAAAAAAACAATGCTTGATGCAATCGGGCCAACCCATCTGATGTAATTGGGCCGCTCAAGCTTCAGCATCAATGCACGCAGACACGCCCGCTGAAATCGGACTAACCTGCCGGATCAGGCTGCAACTGCAAGCAACAAATGGGGGAAGGACGCCCGATCGACCCCGCAACAAAACTGCTTGTTGTCGCTTGTGGGCGCTCAATCGGGCTTGGGTGCTTTTCTTCACTTTTGGCTTCAACTGCCAAGTCTTCAACTCTTCTTTTTCCCAAGGGTCCCGTAAAGTATCCTCGGAACCTTGAAACTTAACATATGAGCCTTCAAACCTCTCCAATTCAATGTAGCAGTCATAAAATAGTAGAAAGTATGGAAACAGTTCCCTAAAACTTGCAAATCGACCCAAATCAGAAAACTACATCTAGATGGAGAAAGTTAGCATAAAATGGCTCCTAAGAGCACCATTGACATGCATTTTAGCTTATAAAAAGGGGAAAAGCCTCAATATTAAACCGTAACATGAGATGTGAACACATCTTGGGCTTTACAGGATGGGCCGGAGATCTACGTCGAATGGGCCATGACGACGCAAATGCCGGATCCAAAAACACAACTAACGATCTACGTTGGATTGGCTTTGAGATCTGATGCAAATCCCCAAATCCAAAACCCAATGGTGGATCTGCGTCGGATGGATTTTTAATTTTTGTGATTATGAGAAAAATAATGAAATAAAGTATATACACCTCCCAAAAGCCATAATAAAGCATTGTCCTCAAATGCTTGAACAAGACGATCAAAGGAGGGGAGGGGGAGAAACATGAAATCAACAAGCACATGTTTCGCAAATCATAATCTATTAGACAAATAGAAAAGAAATATGCTACCAAATAATAGGTGGGTGTAAATACTCAAAAACGACCCAATCTCTCCAAGTCAACCCAACTATTTCAAAACCTTGATTTATTGTCTACGTAATATTGAGAATGGTTGTTATTCCAACTATGTACTTCCATCAAACCAAAGATTGAACAAGAAATGAGAAAAAAAAATACAAATAATAAATCACGGGTAATTTTCGAGATATACTTATTTAAGGTGCTAAATAAATTTGACCTTTATAGTAAATAACAATTCAACCATCACAAGAGTGTCAAATGCATTAGCATACTTTTTGATTATTAATAAGCATACAATGACACCATAAATATTGTGGATAAGGTCCCATGAAACTCCATGTAGTAAGGAGAGGGATCCCAAAAAAACATCAAAAGAAAAAACTAAGAAATAAGAAGAAGAATCAAAATAAAAAAAAAAGAAAAAGAAGAATGAAATGGCAATCTCTCCTAAAAATAATTGTTATTGTGTGGCAATCTCACTCTTGTCGTTAAAAATAAACAATTTGAGCACTTCAGGGTCATAATATGCAAGAAACTCATCTAAAACTTAAGTTTTGAAAGATGAGAATAGATATGAAAGTATAGGGGAATAAAGTCAATCTTTCTTGTAAATGAAATAGAAGGAAGGAAACCAGGTTTTTATTAACCACTTGTTCGTGCAAATTCAGTTGAATGACTTTGCAAAAAAGTCAATGGACACCCAATAGTTAGATACTGAATTTCACGGGAGTCTTAGTCCCTAGGGGTTACCGGTTTCAATTTGATAAAACCTTGCTAACGTATTTATAATAGCCTAATCTCTATTATATAAGTCAAGGGAGGAGGTGTGGTGTCCTCTTTTGAAGTGACTAAAATATCCTTAATGATTTAATTAATGGAATGAAAAAAATTACAAAAGCAAATCATTTAAAACTCCAACTTGCCATTTAAAACAAGTTTAAAATGGTATATGCATCAAATACTTCAATCAAAAATTAAATGGACAAAATATTTATACCTTATAAAAAAGATGGCATGCATAACGTGCACATGAAAAGTCTAACATTCACTACCTTTGATACTCTTTAATTCAGTTAAACCAACTCATTATTTTTGTTCTTTGCTCAATATTCATTCACAAAAATTAATGTTAACAATCACTCACAACCTTTTTATTTTTTTACATTAGCGAATTAATATATCTAAATTCATCTAACTGTTGAATTTTTCACATTTAAGTTTAATCATAAATAAAGTACGAATGGAGTATCTAATAGAATAACAAAATTTGAAATTAACGCACGCATCGCGTGCCAATGAAGGCTAGTATATTTAAACTATAACGCCTAATAATTTCAGGCGACGTGTATTAAATAAGAGGATCAACACAAAAATTAATATATTAATTAAAGTTGAATATTCCCACTTATGTCATAAACTTCTGGAAAGATTCTATAACACACATAAAGATAAACCAAGCTGGACAATTAAAGGACAAACATGAAGATGAATACCTTCATGGATTTCGACAAAATTGGAGATTGAACAAACTTGATAACTCAATACATGCTCTAATTCTGGGCTAGAGGCTAACTATAACCCCACAAAGGGGTTGGCTAATCTAGGTAAAGCTACGCTAGAGAAAAGTACATTGCACGTTTGTTGTGTGTTGTGTTTTTTGTTTTGTTCTGATGTTCCTTCTTGTATATATTGCGAAGACATGTATAACTTCCTTGCTTCTTGGAGGGAAGTGATTTGAATCATTTATGATTCAAATCACAACTGCCATTTTCTGGCTCCATGACAATCACGTTACATTACCCAAGTTCTTGCATACTTTCATAATTAGGTTAACTTCCAGCCACGTCATCATCTTTCTCGTTGCTTAACTTTCAACCATTATCTCTTGATTATTGCTGATAGTTGAGCTTTCTTCTATGTATCGTTGACTATTGACTTTTGTTGACTACTTCTCGTGGGCATCTTGATATAATTGGGCCTACAATTACGTGATTATTAGACCCTTTAGGCCTTGATTCAATGAATCATAATAAATGCTAACTATGATGTAATTGAACCCCTTATTTGTGAGGTGATGTACTCAGAACCCAAAAATCATTAGTAGAGAGTTATGCTCAATGACCATATTCAATTTGTTTCATAAGCATTCTGAAATTTGCTTCCTCCATAATTCTAAGATGATCGACAAATTTTTCTGTAGGATGGTTGAATTTAGTGGAAAAGAACAATATATCATGCATTCTTTCCTTTTTTCTTCTAGCCATTGTAAAATCCATTAGAAAGGTTTGTCTAGCGCCTGATTCTAAAGGATAATTTTGCACCATCCAATAGGGATCCATGAGATTATGCCATTTATGGCATGTACATATGTATTGCACTATTCGCGAAATCTTTATACTGTTTGTGTTACCTTTAACAAAGAGCCTTTTTAGATATCTTCAAGGTATATCTGGCTGCCAGATTTCTTCCATGATAGCTTTACCCCAAGATTTACACACCAATAAGGAAGTAACTTGATCATTTATGTCAAGTTTTGGAAATATCCATGCTTGCATCAAATATAAATCTGACCCTATTTGAAAGACCTTAGATTTTTTAAGCATCTTGGATCCTTTTGTATTATAGGATGTTTACCAAAACACTTATCGATTGTAGTGTTCCATTTGATGGATTCTTCTCTTGTGAAATTTTTCTTATCTTCATACATAATATCCAATGCTTTAGGATGGTTTAAACATTTATAGGGATGAGGTTTATATATATGTTGGACATATTGGACGAAACATTAATAGTCGAGTAAAATCCATCACTGACCTTCACAGATGTTGTTTCCTAATCTTGAAATATGTTGTTTCCTTATACATATTTATAGATGAAGATCTAAACTTTTATCCGCTTATTTTCTTAGCCACTTAATTAAAAGGCATTTATTATTTAGAGAAAAACAAGCATCGAATGACACGTAATAATTTGTTAAACTGCCATGAAATAATATTATTTTATTAATTATTTCCTATTATAATTGGACAATTACTTTTATAAGTAATTTCATAAATACTAATATTCATCTATTTGAAGATAAATATTACAAGTTAATTAAAAGAAAAATCCCGAATAGGAATCTTCTGGAGATGATCCCGACAAACAACTCCTGCCATGGCATGGTAGTCTTCATCCTCAATGTCGTATCCTGTCGCATATCTTATGACGGCAAAATAGTAGCCATCTCCCGGTACATAATTGCATTTTGCCTTGAAGATCATCCTGTGATAAGTGTTATCCCAGGCGTATCTTCTATTCAAGAGGGCGAGATACATCCAAGGGAAGAAGTTTTCTGAGACCCAGAGTTCCCATAATTGGCATAGACCCAGGTATCATATTGCGTTCCACTCTTAAGAGTGATGGCATTGCTAGTATTCATTGTTTGCATTGGCTGTGAAGGAAATGACCCAGACAACCTACTACAAGAATAACTAGCTGACTGAGCTAGTTGAGTCTCCAACATCATGTTATGTATACCCAACTTTTATGGCCGAGCTTTTGTATATGTTTGCACAACATTAAAACCTTTCTACATCTGAAATATCATGTTTTTCAACTCTAACATAGTTGGATCAAAAGTAGGAATAGGTTTTTGTGGAGCTTGATTTACATATAAGCCAAGAGGAGCTTGTTGTTGAGGTTGATATTGTAGAACTTGATTTTGAGGCACATATGGTTATTGAGGTTGATGATTCAATACATTATTGCTCCTATATGAGAGGTTTGGATGATTTCTCAACCCTGTGTTATAAGTGTTTGAATAAGGATCTAACTAACCCCTGGGTTGTGACTAAGAAGCATTGACTGCCTCACGGTTGCCCCCAAAATTAGAAGATAGGATTGTAGGGTACTCTTGAGAGTTTTAGTTCTCCCTTAAGAATCACAAATGAGAGCATTGTAACTACAAGCACTAGCCATCGCGCTAACACTCATATGGGAGCTAGGAGGAATTAGTACCTAGCTTCAAAGATTGGATATTTTGGTTTAGAGTAGCTAGTTGCCCGGACAGTAAAGAATAGGCTTCAACATCATGTTTGCCGAATGAATAGTAAACGCTTGATTAGAAGCGAGTTTCTCCATAAGTTCATACCCTCCTTCTATAGCCTTATCGATGAAGAACCCACCGGAGGCTCCATCAATTACATGCCTTGTATATGCATCAACTCGTGTAAAAAATCTGATACAAATGTCATTAGTCTAAATCATGATGAGGACAAAGGCGTTGCAGATCCTTGAATCTTTCCCAAGCTTCATACAATGACTCGCCAGGATCTTGGGTGAAACTCACTATTGCATGACGCATATCTGCAGTCTTCTGATACCACATGAGAAGAAAATAATTGATAGTTATGCCCAAGTGGTGATAGTGGAAGGCAGCTTATTATACCAAAACAGAGCTTTGTCTCGCAGAGAAAAGCCAATTAAAAATCAGCTTCATCTCACTAGTAGTAAAACTAGTTTGTTTCTGAGTAGCACAACCTTTCTAAAAATCGTTGTAAGTGCTGATTTGGGTCTTCAGATGGTAACCCAGCAAACTAATTATTCTGAGCCATATCCAGAACATGAGACTTGATTTTAAATTTGTAGTAGTGATAGTAGGCATCAGTACCCCATTGGGTATATTATTAGGAAATGGTTGATTGTGCATAATCCCTGAAGGTTCGTGTAACATTCTCACCCATTTTAAGAGAAATAGGTGTGGTAGAGAATTCTTGATGTGGTGAGGATAGTGGAGAAGGGATTTGTTGGGAAGGTGTCCCTACAGACAACTTTCCTTGCATAGTTTTCTTTCTAAGTCTACGAGCAGTCTTTTCAATCTCTAGATTAAATGGAATGAGATTTGGGGATTTTAATTTCCTGCTCATTCACCAAAAACACTAAAACAAATGTTAGATGCTCCGAAGAGCAGTTGTTCTTCAGAGTAAGTTAGTGTAATACTATAATTTAAAAAGAATAAAAATAAACTGTATCCCGACAACGGCACCAAAATTTGAAAGGCTAAAGTCTTATCACCTTATGAAAAATAACCTAAGGTCCACTAAGAAGTAGTCAGGGAAGTCAGGATCGAATCTATAGAGACATAGTTATACTATTGTATCTGAATTAAAATCTAATATTATACTAACTAAATAAGATGAAAGTGTTGTTTTACTAAACTACTAAGCCAATAACATAATTAAATATGAGGAAATGAATCAATTAATAAAGAACTAGGATCATGGATCCCTATGCATACAATTCATAAAATCAGGGACGAATAACAACTACCTAAATAGTCAATTTACCTAGGGCACATGTAATTTCTCTCGAACATTACCTCCCTCAAAGATCACCTAACCGCTCTCGCATGGTCAAGGATCACTCTGCCTAATGACTGAAAGCCTATACAATATCTCTCCTATCGAAGTAGATTCACTATTGCGATAGTAGAAATACAAATCAGGTATAAATCTTGCATGAACGATTCAACCATAGGAAGCAATAATAAAAATAAAAGGCAATTAGACACATCTATCAATCCCTCATTGCATACATAGATCCCTACAATTCTATAAATATGACTACTCATCATGTTTATGAAAACAATAACAAAATCAATATAAAAATTCATACTTGAAATAATTGTAAATAACAAAGAAATGAATCTAAACAATAATAAAGAAAGAAATAATGAAGATTACCAAATTGAAGAACTTTATTGAACTTGTGAAAAATCCAAAGATCTAATCTTTGATCCAAAGAGAGAATTAATAAACTAAAGTTTGTGAATAACTCTAGAGCAAAATATGAAAACAAAGGTTAAACAAAAAAGTTCACAACAATATTCTGCTTTTCCTATTAAAACTCAACCTAAAACAGATAAGAAAAGTAATAAAAGAAATAACCCGAGAATATTAAGATAAGTGTGTCGGGTCAAGCGCCCGATCGGGCCAAATACGCCCGATGAAATCGGGCTCAGCACTTCGATCACAGCATAAAAAAAACCAATGCTTGATGCAATTGCCAACCATCTGATGTAATTGGGCCGCTCAAGCTT
Organism: Beta vulgaris subsp. vulgaris; assembly: GCF_026745355.1. Taxonomy (NCBI): domain Eukaryota; kingdom Viridiplantae; phylum Streptophyta; class Magnoliopsida; order Caryophyllales; family Amaranthaceae; genus Beta; species Beta vulgaris. The sequence continues at coordinate 29,065,243 of NC_079209.1, forward strand.
TAGCATCAATGCACGCACACACATCCGATGAAATCGGACTAACCTGCCGGATCAGGCTGCAACTGCAAGCAACAAATGGGGGAAGGACGCCCGATCGACCCCGCAACAAAACTGCTTGTTGTCGCTTGTGGGCGCTCGATCGGGCTTGGGTGCTTTTCTTCGCTCTTGGCTTCAACTGCCAAGTCTTCAACTCTTCTTTTTCCAAAGGGTCCCGTAAAGTATCCTCAGGACCTTGAAACTTAGCATAGGAGCCTTCAAACCTCTCCAATTCAGTGTAGCAGTCATAAAATAGTAGAAAGTATAGAAACAGTTCCCTAAAACATGCAAATCGACAAAAATGAGAAAACTACATCTAGATGGAGAAAGTTAGCATAAAATGGCTCCTAATAAGAGCATCATTGACATGCATTTTAGCTTATAAAAAAGGGGAAAGACTCTATATTAAATCGTAACATGAGATGTGTTGTAAATGAACACATCTTGGGCTTTACAGGATGGGCCAGAGATCTACGTCGAATGGGCCATGACGATGCAAATCCTGGATCCAAAAACACAACTAACGATCTACGTTTGATTGGCTTTGTGATCTGATGCAAATCCCCGAATCCAAAAACCCAATGGTGGATCTGCGTTGGATGGGTTTTGAGGTCCGATGTAAATCTCTGAATCTAAAAACCCAACTGCTTTACTCATCTGCATCGGATGAGCCTAGGCGTCAGATGCGAATCGTATGATTCAAGGATTTGCATCGCAATAAAAGCACATTCGACACAAATCTTTGGATACAAGACACCATGATGTGATTTTTGTTGGCGGTTCGAACTCTTTTTGTGTTTTTATGATTTTATGGACGAACAACAATAAGAATAAAAGGGATAGGCTCTTAAATCGCAGTTTAAGAGGTTCTCTTGTGAGTCTCAGCTCCAAGATCACACAAAGTCGCGGTTTGTGTATTTGAACACTCAGTTCTATGCAAGCACAAGCTTAACACTTTAATCTAAAACTTCTCTACTTTATTATGATGGCCGAATAGCCTTTATATACTACAATACTTTCCTAAACCTACTAGGACTAGTAAAGCTTAAAGATAAAAGATAATTAACCTAATCACACGCCTAATCCTAATAATTATTAAGACTCAATGATAAGGAATAGACTCCTACTCATAATAGGATTCCTTTATCATTTACACACTTACTTAAATAAAACCCTAAATTACATAGAATTCTAACAGAACTAGAACTCCACATAATTACTATTCTATTTCATATCACTTACATAAAATGATCATATCATATATTTATCATCCTCTCCCTCTTGAAAAACATCCTTGTCCTCAAGGGTCTTCTAAGCACTCCAAGATATCATCCAAATCAAGCGCACAATAATGTTAACAATCTGAATCTTGTCTCGATTTGTACCATGCTTGGCATTACAAAGTTTTAATCTTCCAAAACTCCAACATGACTGTAGACTCACTTTGTTATTTCGCCTAAAAATAACATGAAGGACCTTTGAATCGTGAACATCAGAAGTGATTAGATTGGTTAATGCACAAGGAACTTCAACTAAAGGTATATATTTTGTTGCATCAATGTGAAGTATTGAATCTTCCTCATTTGAAACTTCAAAGATTAAATCTTGATCCTTAGGAAAAGAAAAAGTTTCAATCTTTTCGTCATCTTGAACAATGAAAACCAAATCTGAAAATTCGTCCTCTATAGTGCAAGAATCATCTTCCAAATAACTATTAAGCTTTTCATCCAAAGAATATTGATTCAAGTCATATATCAAATCCCACTTTGGTTGTAGACGTATGGACAATTCACCAAGAATTTCATCAGTTGTCAACTCATCATAAGAATGGAAACGATAATTCATAGTTGGTTTATCATAATGTAGAAACTCCCAGATATTTTGAATAAAAGTTTGAGATCTTAAACCTAAGTAAAACACCTCTAAATTTCATGAAATTTTGTCACAACATACCCTTTGGTGTTCTAAACACTCGACCAAAATTTCATCAAAAAATAATAAGCCAATCGAATGCAGTTTTTATTTTACCTATAGTGTGTAATCTGTCCGAAAACAGAAATTTGCATCAAATATTTTCGTTCGTTGTGGCTTCGTTACTTATCGGATTGAGCTGAAATTTTGACACAACGTATCCCTATATGTTAGCTTTACACAAAAGCAAAAACATCACAATTTGGACACCGGACGCGCCCTCACGCGCCGTCGCAATGCACCTTGCTCTGATACCACTTGATGTGATTTTTGTTGGCGGTTCGAACTCTTTTTGTGTTTTTATGATTTTATGGACGAACAACAATAAGAATAAAAGGGATAGGCTCTTAAATCGCAGTTTAAGAGGTTCTCTTGTGAGTCTCAGCTCCAAGATCACACAAAGTCGCGGTTTGTGTATTTGAACACTCAGTTCTATGCAAGCACAAGCTTAACACTTTAATCTAAAACTTCTCTACTTTATTATGATGGCCGAATAGCCTTTATATACTACAATACTTTCCTAAACCTACTAGGACTAGTAAAGCTTAAAGATAAAAGATAATTAACCTAATCACACGCCTAATCCTAATAATTATTAAGACTCAATGATAAGGAATTAGACTCCTACTCATAATAGGATTCCTTTATCATTTACACACTTACTTAAATAAAACCCTAAATTACATAGAATTCTAACAGAACTAGAACTCCACATAATTACTATTCTATTTCATATCACTTATAGAAAATGATCATATCATATATGTATCACACCATCTGCTTTAGTCATGTGCGTCGATTTTCTTGGACCGTGGGGCGCAAATCCTCTTGCCATTCATTTGCTATGGGTATTTGCATTGGACTTTAATTACAATCCAATGCAAATCGTCTACTCATGACCATTTGCGTCAGTTCTTTAGGCATGTGACGTATACTCCATAAGTATGCAATGAGTAGATTGATCACATCTAAAACCTGCAAAACTACGTATAATCTATCATGTACTTAATTAATCACAAGATCGACAATAATACAACTCCGATTTCTCACTAGTAGAATAAATGCTATTTGCTGCACTGATATTGCTACGGTTTTACCTATACGCGGCAATATAATAAGCAAAAAAAAAATAAAAAAAATTGAAAATGACAATATTGCTGCGGTTCCCGCCAAAATCCGCAGTAATATTGTTCAACGGGTCAATTTTGAAAAGCATGTGGGGCCCACAGCAACTAATATTGCTTCGGTTTCCACGTAGGACCGCAACAATATATTAAAAAAAAATACTTTTTTAATATATTGATGCGGTCCTACGTGGCAACCGCAGCAATATTAGCTAGCAGCAAAAAAAAAAGGGGGCGAGTTTTAATTTTACGACTCTCACAGTACTCTCTTAAACTCTCTCACACTCTCGACTCTCACACACACACTCTCTCTCTCCTCCGGCGAATTCGTTCTTCCAGCGACGTCTGCAACAACTTTCCGGCGATTCGCTCCTTCGTTTTCCGGCGATTTCCTCTTTCGTTTTCCGGCGAGTTTGACTTCCTCCGCTTCTCTCCTTCGTTGCTCCAAGAATTCGATCCTCCGCTTCTATTTCACCGGCGCCACTTCAAATTTCCGGTGCTTCTCCTCCGGCGCTTTTCCTCTGAATTTCCGGTGCTTCTCCCTCAATTTCCGGTGTTCCTCGCTGTTTTATCATCTTAGGTTAGTTTTTTTGTAAATTTTTTTAATTAGTGTTTTAATAAATGTTTGGCTTAAATTGTAGTTTAAAATGATTAGTATAAAGTTATATATGCTTAGTTATAAGATTTGAGTATTAAAAACTGATTTTGTGATAATTTTGCTTTAGTTTTTGTATGCCCTAATATGTTATACGGGATTATTTATGCTTAAGTTATTGTGATGTTTTTGTAATTCTTTGTTTAAAATGATATGCATGCAATGCCTTTATATTGATAGACTTACCAATGGGAGGGGAAGGGAAATCTAAGGAATGGTTTAGTACTTTTGTTTGATGATAACTTGAAATTGCTTGAATGCGATTATTGTTTGGTGAATACTTGGAATCGCTTGAATGCGATTGTTTTTATGTACATCATATTGCCTAGATACCCGTTCAAGACTTACTCATTAGGAGTAAGTCTTGAATAGTCCCCGTTTTGGGACTGTTCTTAAACGTCACATCTCACTTAGGTGGTGAATGTGTGTTGATTCTTTGATTCTAAGTGAAATACGGTTAGTCATTTCCCTAATTTGTTCTTTGGGTACATATAAGATAAACAATTATCTTTATCGTGTACTTGGAGAACTAAGGGAAATGTGCCGAATTTTACTTAGAATAAAGATGATACATGCATTCACTAGTGGGATTGGACGTTTAAGGATGGGTTAGGTTGGAGTGATAAGGACCCAATGGAAGCATGCATTGAATATAGTTTGTTGTATGTGTTGGAGTTATGTGAATTTAAATTGATATAATTTATTATGTATGTGTTGGGGTTTTTAGAAATGGATCGAAGTTGGATGTATGGAAAGCGGAATACGTTGGAGTTCGTAGAAGGTGTGAATGAGTTTTGTAAACGTGCTGTAGAACATCAACAACTTACTTGCGAGGCTGAGATTTATTGTCCATGTGTTGATTGCTACAATGTGAATATGATTTCTGATATTAGGACCATAAGGGATCATCTTATTCGTCGTGGATTTAGGGCTGAGTATTATATTAAGTTATGGCATGGTGAGCAGGGAAAATATACTCAGTATAGGGATTGATGTTGGCACTAGTAATTCATTAGAGATTGATATGTCGAATGTCGGGGTTGAGAATGAAGTTGTGATAGAAGATCATGTTAGGATTGAAGGTGATGATGTAGTAGGTGATGAAAATGACAAGAAGATAATAGTGACACTGAGGTGAAGAGTTTGGTGATCATAGGTGAGATGTTGGAAGGGGCTCGTGACCATTTTAATGAGCGGTCACGAGTGTTTGACAGTTTGTCTGAAGCTGCTAGGAAACCCCTTTATCTAGGGTGTACAAAATACACCCAATTGAGTGGGGTTTTAACTCTTTTCAACATAAAAGCGAAACATAATTTCACTGATGTAGGCTTCACAGAACTCTTAGAATCTTTACAAGATATGTTTCCTGATGAGAATTTGTGACCAAAATCTACCTACTATGCCAAAAAATTAATGTGTCCTTTGGGTTTGGAATATGAGCGGATCGATGCATATCCGAATGATTGCATGCTATATCGAAATGAGTATGCGGACCCTTATGAATGCCCAAGGTGTGGTAAGTCCCGCTACGAATTGCCGGATGGGGTTGTGCCCGGACCGGGCAATACTGGTCCTTCTGCGAAAGTGTTGTGGTATCTTCCAGTTGTGCCAAGGTTTTGGAGGCTCTTTTCTATAAAAGAAGATGCACAAAACCTAAGATGGCATGTTGAACGGAGAAAGAAAAACGGGATGCTTAGGCATCCAGCAGATTCTCCTCAATGGAAAGCTATCGATTCCAGATATAGAGACTTTGGTCAGGAAGCTAGGAACTTGAGACTTGCATTGTGTACGGACGGAATGAACCCTTACGGTACTTTGAGTAGTCAACATAGTACTTGGCCTGTTCTTTTAGTGATATACAATCTTCCTCCATGGTTGTGCATGAAACGGAAATATATTATGTTGTCTCTTTTAATTTCTGGGCCTAAGCAGCCGGGAAATGATATAGACATATATCTTGCACCTCTCATCGAAGATCTCAAAAAGATGTGGGACGAAGGTATTACGGTGTTTGATGCGTATTCTAATGAAGATTTCAGGCTTCGTGCTATGCTATTCTGTACTATAAATGATTATACTGCTTGTAGGAATTTATCGGGGTATAAGGTCAAAGGGAAAAAGGCATGTCCCATTTGTGAGAATGGTATGGAGGCTACACATTTGCCACATTGTGGGAAACATGTCTATATCATTAATAGGCAATTCCTACATAGTTCTCATCCATATCGAAAGAAAAAAGCACCATTTAACAGGTTTGTTGAAAATGCTCCAGCTCCTAGACCGTTAACTGCAAAAGAAGTTTATATCGTGTTAGGGGATGGGAACAGTATTTGCTAAGGGGGTTAAACCTTCGGAAGACGATGGTGATTTGGAAAAAAGAGTCTATATTCTGGAGACTTCCTTATTGGAAATACTTACCAGTTAGACATTGTCTCAACGTAATGCATATTGAAAAAAATATTTGTGATGCAATTATCGGTACTTTGTTGAATATGCCAGGAAAGACTAAGGATGGTCTTAATGTTCATAGAGGTATGGAGAAATTGAAGATTCGGCCTAATTTATGGCCAAAGGTTAAGGAAAAGGCTAAGAAAGGAAAGGGAACAACAACGTATTTGCCTCCAGCTTGCTATACATTGTCTAGGAAAGAGAAACGATTGTTCTGTGAGTGTTTATACGGTTTAAGGTTCCCACTGGATACTCATCTAACATGAGAGACTTGTTTCTATGACTGATCTGAAATTAATTGGGTTGAAGTCTCATGACTGTCATGTGATGATGCAAGTGTTTTTGCCGATTGCAATACGCGGGATTCTTCCAAAACATGTCAGACTTGCTATCACGAGGTTGTGTTCATTTTTCAATACCATATGCAACAAGGTACTTGATCCTGATAAGTTGGATGCTTTGCAAAATGAGGTGGTGATCACACTTTGTCAATTTGAGATGTATTTTCCACCTTCTTTTTTTGACATTATGGTTCACTTAGTCCTTCATTTGTAAGGAGATTAACTGTGTGGTCCTGTGTTTTTAAGATGGGCATACCCTTTTGAGAGACGTATGGGTTCTTTGAAAAAGAAAGTGAAGAAATCCAGCAAGACCAGAGGCGAGTATTATTCAAGGAACAATTGTCGAAGAGGTTGGAGGATATTGTTCTTCTTATTTTGCTAACGCTGTGACGATAGGTCATCCTAAGTCCAGACACGAGGGTAGATTAGAAGGCAAAGGTGGGGTCGGAATGCGACATATTGCACCTTCATTGGATGAGTTGCATAAAGCTCATCTTTTCGTGTTGCACCATGTTACTGAAGTTAATCACGTACTTAGAAAGACATATGCGTGAATTGCGTCACAAAAATCCGTCAAAAGGGGGAGGGCAGTTGATGAATGAGCATAACAGGTCGTTCATTGACTGGTTTCACAATAAAGTAATCGGTGAATTGTCTGCAAACAACCATCATGTACCTGATACAATTAAGTGGTTGGCATACGGTCCACGTGACAGTTTTAACTCCTATGAAGGATATGATATCAATGGTTATACCTTTTACACTGAACGTTAGGATAAGAAATCAAAGGTGGTCCAGAATTGTGGGGTTTCAACGGTTGCATCATCTAGGGAGTATGCGAGTGCAAAGGATAAAACTCCGATTGATGCTACACAATCATATTATGGGATCATTCAAGAAATATAGGAGCTCGATTATTGTGACTTCACTATGCCTATTTTTCGATGCAAGTGGGCGGATAATAGACGTGGTTTGCAAAGGGATGAGTGCGGTTTTACTCTAGTCGATATGAGTCGTCTGCGTGACACTAAAGAACCTTTTATCCTCGCATCGCAAGCAAAACAAGTGTTCTATGTATCTGATCCCGTAGACATTCAATGGTGCATTGTTGTTAATGGTAAAAGGCGAATTTTAGGAGTGGGTGATGTTGACGACGAAGAAGAATATGATAAGTTTGATGATATCCCCCCTTTCTCAATCCCAAATGATGACATGATGAATGTGTCTGATACTGAAAATAGTTACATGCGAATGGATCACCAAGAAGGTATAACAGTCCTCGAGCAACCTATTGACCAAAATTAAAGGTATAAAATGTTTTATATGAGTAATTTGACTTGTTTTGGATTTTGTTACAATAATGTGATGATGTATATTGTTTTAAATTTTGTTAACACTCTTTCGTGTTTCTATGTATATGCTACAGATATGGCTTTTTAAATTTATTAGCATATTGCTGCATAGCTTCATAAAGGTTGCATATATAGCTTCCTCATCACTAATGTATAACAAAAAAATATTAAAAAAAAAGTAATATTGCTGCGATTCTGGGCCAGAAACTGCAACAATATTGCTTTTTTTTTTTGTACAAAAAGTAATATTGCTGCGGTTTCTGGCCCAGAACCGCAGTAATATAACTTTTTATTTACAGAAAAGGTAATATTGCTGCGGTTTCTGGCCCAGAACCGCAACAATATTACCTTTTCTGTAAATAAAAAGTACCTTTTCTGAATTAAAAAGTAATATTGCTGCGGTTATGGGCCAGAAGCCGCAGCAATATTACATGCCAGCAATGTTACATGTCACCAAAAAATTAAAATATTGCTGCGGTTTGGCCTAAAAAACCGCATCAATATTGGTATATATTGCTGCGGTTTAAAACCGCAGCAATATTATTAATACCTATTTCTACCCCCTTAATTGCTGCGCGCCCAAAACCGCGGCAATAGGGCACTTTTTAACCGTAGCAAGTAGCGTTTATTCTACTAGTGTCTCAAATCAACCAGCTTAAGAGCATCACCATACTTCTGGCACAAAATCTACTCATTAATCATCATTAAGCTAGTCAAAATTGCATGTGAAAAAAATCTAACTCTAAATCCATGATCGACAATCAAAAAGGAAAACTCTAACCTAATTAAAACAACATATTCAAGCAACAAATGCATTAGAGATTAACCTACTTATTAAAGAAAAGAAGATAAATAAGCACTATATATGAGAAAGCTTAAGAAATTTCTTATTAATTAATTTCTTATACTTCAATAGAAGTTACCACCCCATGAATTTCAAAATATCTAATCTTTGTTTGAAATCTGTCAAATTTTCTCTCTAATCTAAACTATAAAGTTAGTCGTATCTAAAACCAAAAATTAATCTAAACTAGGGAAAAATGGGTGATAATTTCCTACTTCCTACTTCCTACTTAGCTCCTTTAAAACTAAGGGTTAAGAGAATTTATACAATCGAAATTATAGAGAGTAAGAAAAGAGAAAAAGAAAATAGAAAAAGTAACAAAAGGGGAAAGAAAAAAGAGTAAAAAAAAAAAAAATGAAATGAAACCAACAAACAAATTGGGTTCTTCGCTGCTACTAGGTGCACGACCATTTAAACAAAACTTTTTGATATAATTCAAGTTTTGCGAAAACATGATTTGAACATGTGACCTAAAGGTTATGAGTTCTGCGAGCTACCAAACTAACCTACTTCGCGCCCAAGAAAGACCCGATAATGAATGGGAAAAAAAAAGGGTGAAGCTCCACTGTTGACTGCGGGCCCAACTAAAATTGGCTACTAGTGCAGCGAATGTTTGAGAAATTTATCTAGTTCCTACAACATTTTTTGCGAGCATGGAGCGCAATGCTTCGTGCTTTGTATATTTTTTCAATTTTTTAAAAAAGAAAATTAAACTCAAAATAAAACGCAAAAAAAAGAAGAAAGAAAGGAAACGAAAAGGAAAGACAAGAAAATATATTTTTTATATTTTTAATTTTAGAAAGAAAGAAGGAAAGAGATAATAAGAACAAAAGAAATTAGGAAAACAAAATTTTTTTAGATTTTAGATTTTTGTGATTATGAGAAAAATAATGAAATAAAGTATATACACCTCCCAAAAGCCATAATAGAGCATTGTCCTCAAATGCTTGAACAAGACGATCAAAGAAAAGGAGGGGAGAGAGACATGAAATCAACAAGCACATGTTTCGCAAATCATAATCTATTAGACAAATAGAAAAGGAAATATGCTACCAAATAATAGGTGGGTGTAAATACTCGAAAAGACCCAATCTCTCCAAGTCAAACCAACTATTTCAAAACCTTGATTTATTGTCTACATAATATTGAGAATGGTTGTTATTCCAACTATGTACTTCCATCAAACAAAAGATTGAACAAGAAATGAGAAAAAAAAATACAAATAATAAATTACGGGTAATTTTCGAGAAATACTTATTTAAGGTGCTAAATAAATTTGACCTTTATAGTAAATAACAATTCAACCATCACAAGAGTGTCAAATGCATTAGCATACTTTTCGATTATTAATAAGTATACAATGAGACCATAAAAATTATGGATAAGGTCCCATGAAACTCCATGTAGTAGTAAGGAGAGGGATCCCAAAAAAAAATCAAAAGAAAAAACTAAGAAATAAGAAGAAGAATCAAAATAAAAAAAAAAAAAAAAAAAAGAAGAATGAAATGGCAATCTCTCCTAAAAATAATTGTTATGGTGTGGCAATCTCACTCTTCTCGTTAAAAATAAACAATTTGAGCACTTCAGGGTCAGAATATGCAATAAACTCATCTAAAACTTAAGTTTTGAAAGATGCGAATAGATATGAAAGTATAGGGGAATAAGGTCAATCTTTCAGGTAAATGAAATATAAGAAGAAGGATAGAAACCAGGTTTTTATTAACCACTTGTTGGTGCAAATTCAGTTGGATGACTTTGCAAACAAGTCAATGGATACCCAATAGTTAGATACTGAATGTCACGGGAGTCTTAGTCCCTAGGGGTTACCGGTTTTAATTTGATAAAACCTTACTAACGTATTTATAATAGCCTAATATAATTAAACTATAACGCCTAATAATTTCAGGCGACGTGTATTAAATAAGATGATCAACACAACAATTAATCTATTAATTAAAGTTGAATATTCCCACTTATGTCATAAACTTCTGGAAAGATTCTATAACACACATAAAGATAAACCAGGCGGGACAATTAAAGGACAAACATGAAGATGAATACCTCCATGGATTTCGACTAAAATTGGAGATTGAACAAACTTGATAACTCAATACATGCTCTAATTCTAGGCTAGAGGATAACTATAACCCCACAAGGGGGTTGGCTAATCTAGGTAAAGCTACGCTAGAGAAAAGTACATTGCACGTTTGTTGTGTGTTGTGTTTTTTGTTTTGTTCTGATGTTCCTTCTTGTATTTATACTGCGAAGACATGTATAACTTCCTTGCTTCTTGGAGGGAAGTGATTTGAATCATTTATGATTCAAATCACAACTGCCATTTTCTGGCTCCATGACAATCATGTTCCATTACCCAAGTTCTTGCATGCTTTCATAATTAGGTTAACTTCCAGCCACGTCATCATCTTTCTCGTTGCTTAACTTTCAACCACTATCTCTTGATGATTGTTGATAGTTGAGCTTTCTTCTATGGATCATTGACTATTGACATTTGTTGACTATTTCTCGTGGGCATCTTGATATAATTGGGCCTACATTTACGTGATCATTAGACCCTTTAGGGCTTGATTCAATGAATCATAATAAATGCTAACTATGATGTAAAAATGATAGTAACAAATTGAACCCCTTATTTGTGAGGTGATGTACTCGGAACCCAAAAATCATTAGCAGAGAGTTATGCTCAATGACCATACTCAATTTGTTTCAGAAGCATTCTGAAAGTTGCTTCCTCCATAATTCTAAGATGATCGACAAATTTTTCTGTAGGATGGTTGAATTTAATGGAAAAGAACAATCTATCATGCATTCTTTCCTTTTTTCTTCTAGCCATTGCAAAATCCATTAGAAAGATTTATCTAGGGCCTGATTCTAAAGGATAATTTTGTACCATCCAATAGGGATCTAGACCTAGGACCATGAGAGTATGCCTTATATGGCATGTACATATGTATTGCACTATTCGCGAAATCTTTATATGATAGTGATGATTCGAGCGATCATTCATTGGAGTCTGATGCCCCTTTTCACCCAGAAAAGGAGCCTGACCAGGGAGAGGACAGTGATCGTGCTGCAGATGCGGAAGATGCATGGATGGAGAGATTTGAGCTAGAGGCTGATAGGAATGCTTTACTTGGCATTGAGGTGACAGGCGATGGGCTGCCAACTCCTTTAGGTTCGCGTTTATTTCAATATTGTAAATATTCAATATGTAATTTACTTGTTCGTTCTCTAATTTAATTTCCTTATTTTGATTCTTAGATCCACATCAGACCACTACATATTATGGTGCACAAGGGAGCGGGAAGAAGTCAAGTGAGAATCCAAAGGCATCCAGAAAGAGTAAACGAGGTCCCACGATGAATCTCCGCAACACAGGAGATATGGTCTTAGAGTTTGATCATTTGGGAAGACCAACAGCTAAATAGATGTAATTTATCATACTTAGCTTATTATAATTTCATGTTTGGATTTCTAATTGTTTCTTTACTAGGTGAATGGCGAGCCAAGTATGGTATTTGGATCGGTATTTCTATACGGAAGCTGAACATCAATTGGTCATGGAGACACATTTCTCCTACCTTGTTGGATGTGATGTGGAAAGACACTATGGTCAACACATTTCTCCTACCTTAGTTTAATGTCTTTATTGGTAGATTTGATTGGTAATACAACATATAGGCAAGTTGGAACCAAAATTAGACCTTTTAGGCCATTTTGGGACATTTTCTTCCCAAATGAATGAATATGAGTTGTTTCATGCTAGTTTAAGTTATAAACACCTCTAACATATCACATATACTTAGTTTAATGTATTTATTGGTAGATTTTATTAGTAATACAACATATAGGCAAGTTGGAACCAAAATTAGCCCATTTAGGCCATTTTGGGCCATTTCCTTCCCAAATGAATGAATATGACTTGTTTCATGCTACTTTAAGTTATAAACACCTCTAACATATCACATATACTTAGTTTAATGTATTTATTGGTAGATTTTATTAGTAATACAACATATAGGCAAGTTGGAACCAAAATTAGCCCATTTAGGCCATTTTGGGCCATTTCCTTCCCAATGAATGAATATGATTGTTTTCATGCTAGTTTAAGTTATAAACACCTCTAACATATCAATTACTTAGTTTAATGTATTTATTGGTAGATTTGATTGGTAATACAACATATAGGCAAGTTGGAACCAAAATTAGCCCATTTAGGCCATTTTGGGCCATTTCCTTCCAATGAATGAATATGACTTGTTTCATGCTAGTTTAAGTTGTAAACACCTCTAACATATCATATATACTTAGTTTAATGTATTTATTGGTAGATTTTATTGGTAATACAACATATAGGCAAGTTGGAACCAAAATTAGCCCATTTAGGCCATTTCCTTCCCAGATGAATGAATATGACTTGTTTCATGCTAGTTTAGATTGTAAACACCTCTAACATATCATATATACTTATTTTAATGTATTTATTGGTACATTTTATTGGTAATACAATATATAGGAAAGTTGGAACCAAAATTAGTCATTTTCGCCTATTTTGAAAAACAGTTAATGTTTCACATTCCCGACGAGGTTCGATACAAGAAGCAGTACTTGTCTGCTTTGAACGTTAGATGGAGGGATTTTAAGAGCAAATTGGTATCTGGTTGGATAACAATGACGAGAGTTAGATCAAAGAAAGAGAAGTTAGGTGATAGTTGGCCAGACATATACAAGCACATCAAGAAGGAGGATTGGGTCACTTTCAAAGAAAAGATGATGTCAGATGATGCTATAGTAAGTATATATTCTAATTATTAACTTGGTCTTATTGATTTAAATAATATTATACTAACTTAATGTATTTTTTATTTTGTAGAAAAAGCGAGAAAAGGCGCTTGAGAGCGCAAAGAAGAACACACATCATCACCACTTAGGTCAAAGGAGCTATGGAGATGCTAGAGAGTTGTGGAGGCAGGAGAAATTCGGTCCACCTAGTTTTGATTCTGGATCGTCTTCTAGTACACCATCCTCCTCGGTGTCCTCCAGTTTTAACCGGGGTGATGATTGGTGATGCGCGATGCATAAGAAAGATCCTGTTACTAAACAAAGATTTATTCCAGCTGAGGAAACAAAGAAAGCAGCTGACATATACGTATGTATATCATTATAATTAACTTTTAGTTTGACATGAATATTTTTTTCATTTATTAACTACATTATTACTGTTAACTTGCTTTTTGGGTAGTTGGAGTACAAGGAGAAGGAAGCCAAGGGTGAGTTCATTCCGGTTCGTAACAGAGACGCCCTTTCTATGGCTCTTGGAGAAGGAAGCCAAGGGTGAGTTCATTCGGGTCGCTGTTATGGTTTTGGGGGCGTGAATGTTGGCTATACCAAGGCTTTTGGGCATGTACCTCGTACGCACTATAGGATATCGAGTAAGGAACAAGAGGAGGCACTCATACGGAAAATGATGATTTCACAGTCACCTACACATCCACCTTCTGGGCCATATCCTTCACCATCTGCTGGGCCATTTCCTTCACATGTACAGCCACCTACTCAGTCACTTGGGTTATATTAGTTTTTCCCTTCACCATTTGCTTTGCCATCTCCTACACAGCCCACTCAGCCACCTATTCCGTCAAATCCTTCACCATTTGTTGTGCCATCTCCTACACAGCCGACGCGACTCAGCCACCTATTCCATCATTTATTCCACCATCTACTTCACCATTTGCTGGGCCATATCCAGGGCCATATCTTGAGCCATCTCCTGGGCCATATCCTGGGCCATCTCCTGAGGTAGCTGCTTCACAGCCCACTAAGCTACGTACTCCACTATCTGGATTTTTCGACTCTCATTCTCCTCAGCTGAAGGTACATATAATTATTATATATACATGTGCTTATACAAAAATTATTATATATATATACATGTGCTTTATACAATATTACGTGTTGTTGTTAGGACGAGGTTGCATGTCGATTGTATTTGGTAGATCCAACTAGTGGAGAGACTTGTCTAGTGGCAGATGCATATTCTTATGCTTTTGATGAGACCACTACTGTTCATGGGTCTATAATGATGAATGATCACCTGAAAGTTAAAATTCATCGAATTATAGAGAAATATGGTCATTTGCCACTACATGTTCCCGTCCCTGCATATGAGATCTACCGAAATTTATGCAGAAAATTTATTAGCATATTGCTGCATAGCTTCATAAAGGTTGCATATATAGCTTCCTCATCACTAATGTATAACAAAAAAATATTTAAAAAAAAAAAGTAATATTGCTGCGATTCTGGGCTAGAAACCGCAGCAATATTGCTTTTTTTCTGTACAAAAAAGTAATATTGCTGCAGTTTCTGGCCCAGAACCGCAGCAATATTACTTTTTATTTACAGAAAAGGTAATATTGCTGCGGTTTCTGGCCCAGAACCGCAACAATATTACCTTTTCTGTAAATAAAAAGTACCTTTTCTGAATTAAAAAGTAATATTGCTGCGGTTATGGGCCAGAAACCGCAGCAATATTACATGCCAGCAATGTTACATGTCACCAAAAAATTAAAATATTGCTGCGGTTTGGCCTAAAAAACCGCATCAATATTGGTATATATTGCTGCGGTTTAAAACCGCAACAATATTATTAATACCTATTGCTGCCCCCTTAATTGTTGCGCGCCCAAAACCGCGGCAATAGGGCACTTTTTAACTGTAGCAAGTAGCGTTTATTCTACTAGTGTCTCAAATCAACCAGCTTAAGAGCATCACCATACTTCTGGCACAAAATCTACTCATTAATCATCATTAAGCTAGCCAAAATTGCATGTGAAAAAAAAATTAACTCTAAATCCATAATCGACAATCAAAAAGGAAAACTCTAACCTAATTAAAACAACATATTCAAGCAACAAATGCATTAGAGATTAACCTACTTATTAAAGAAAAGAAGATAAATAAGCACTATATATGAGAAAGTTTAAGAAATTTCTTATTAATTAATTTCTTATACTTCAATAGAAGTTACCACCCAATGAATTTCAAAATATCTAATCTTTGTTTGAAATCTGTCAAATTTTCTCTCTAATCTAAAATATAAAGTTAGTCGTATCTAAAACAAAAAATTAATCTAAGCTAGGGAAAAATGGGTGATAATTTCCTACTTCCTACTTCCTATTTAGCTCCTTTAAAACTAAGGGTTAAGAGAATTTATACAATCGAAATTATAGAGAGTAAGAAAAGAGAAAAAGAAAATAGAAAAAGTAACAAAAGGGGAAAGGAAAAAGAGTAAAAAAAAAAAAACAAAACAAAATGAAATGAAACCAACAAACAAATTGGCTTTTTCGCTGCTACTAGGTGCGGGGCCATTTAAACAAAACTTTTTGATAAAATTCAAGTTTTGCGAAAACATGATTTGAACATGTGACCTAAAGGTTATGAGTTCTGCGAGCTACCAAACTAACCTACTTCGCGCCCAAGAAAGACCCGAGAATGAATGGGAAAAAAAAAGGGTGAAGCTCCACTGTTGACTGCGAGCCCAATTAAAATTGGCTACCAGTGCAGCGAATGTTTGAGAAATTTATCTAGTTCCTACAACATTTTTTGAGAGCATGGAGCGCAATGCTTCGTTCTTTGTTTATATTTTCAACTTTTTAAAAAAGAAAATTAAACTCAAAATAAAACGCAAAAAAAAGAAGAAAGAAAGGAAACGAAAAGGAAAGACAAGAAAATATATTTTTTATATTTTTAATTTTAGAAAGAAATAAGGAAAGAGATAATAAGAAAAAAAGAAATTAGGAAAACAATATTTTTTTAGATTTTTAATTTTTGTGATTATGAGAAAAATAATGAAATAAAGTATATACACCTCCCAAAAGCCATAATAAAGCATTGTCCTCAAATGCTTGAACAAGACGATCAAAGAAAAGGAGGGGGGAGAGACATGAAATCAACAAGCACATGTTTCGCAAATCATAATCTATTAGACAAATAGAAAAGGAAATATGCTACCAAATAATAGATGGGTGTAAATACTCGAAAACGACCCAATATCTCCAAGTCAAACCAACTATTTCAAAACCTTGATTTATTGTCTACGTAATATTGAGAATGGTTGTTATTCCAACTATGTACTTCCATCAAACCAAATATTGAACAAGAAATGAGAAAAAAAAAATACAAATAATAAATCACGGGTAATTTTCGAGAAATACTTATTTAAGGTGCTAAATAAATTTGACCTTTATAGTAAATAACAATTCAACCATCACAAGAGTGTCAAATGCATTAGCATACTTTTCGATTATCAATAAGTATACAATGACACCATAAAAATTATGGATAAGGTCCCATGAAACTCCATGTAGTAGTAAGGAGAGGGATCCCAAAAAAAATCAAAAGAAAAAACTAAGAAATAAGAAGAAGAATCAAAATAAAAAAATAAAGAGAAAAAGAAGAATGAGATGGCAATCTCTCCTAAAAATAATTGTTATGGTGTGGCAATCTCACTCTTCTCGTTAAAAATAAACAATTTGAGCACTTCAGGGGCATAATATGCAATAAACTCATCTAAAACTTAAGTTTTGAAAGATGCGAATAGATATGAAAGTATAGGGGAATAAGGTCAATCTTTCAGGTAAATGAAATATAAGAAGAAGGATAGAAACCAGGTTTTTATTAACCACTTGTTGGTGCAAATTCAGTTGGATGACTTTGCAAACAAGTCAATGGACACCGAATAGTTAGATACTGAATGTCATGGGAGTCTTAGTCCCTAGGGGTTATCGGTTTTAATTTGATAAAACCTTGCTAACGTATTTATAATAGCCTAATATAATTAAACTATAACGCCTAATAATTTCAGGCGACGTGTATTAAATAAGATGATCAACACAACAATTAATGTATTAATTAAAGTTGAATATTCCCACTTATGTGATAAACTTCTGGAAAGATTCTATAACACACATAAAGATAAACCAGGCTGGACAATTAAAGGACAAACATGAAGATGAATACCTCCATGGATTTCGACTAAAATTGGAGATTGAACAAACTTGATAACTCAATACATGCTCTAATTCTAGGCTAGAGGATAACTATAACCCCACAAGGGGGTTGGCTAATCTTGGTAAAGCTAGGCTAGAGAAAAGTACATTGCACGTTTGTTGTGTGTTGTGTTTTTTTTTGTTTTGTTCTGATGTTCCTTCTTGTATTTATACTGCGAAGACATGTATAACTTCCTTGCTTCTTGGAGGGAAGTGATTTAAATCATTTATGATTCAAATCACAACTGCCATTTTCTGGCTCCATGACAATCACGTTCCATTACCCAAGTTCTTGCATGCTTTCATAATTAGGTTAACTTCCAGCCACGTCATCATCTTTCTCGTTGCTTAACTTTCAACCACTATCTCTTGATTATTGTTGATAGTTGAGCTTTCTTCTATGGATCGTTGACTATTGACATTTGTTGACTATTTCTCGTGGGAATCTTGATATAATTGGGCCTACATTTACGTGATCATTAGACCCTTTAGGGCTTGATTCAATTAATCATAATAAATGCCAACTATGATGTAAAAATGATAGTAATAAATTGAACCCCTTATTTGTGAGGTGATGTACTCATAACCCAAAAATCATTAGCAGAGAGTTATGCTCAATGACCATACTCAATTTGTTTCAGAAGCATTCTGAAAGTTGCTTCCTCCATAATTCTAAGATGATCGACAAATTTTTCTGTAGGATGGTTGAATTTAGTGGAAAAGAACAATCTATCATGCATTCTTTCCTTTTTTTTCTTCTAGCCATTGTAAAATCCATTAGAAAGATTTATCTAGGGCCTGATTCTAAAGGATAATTTTGTACCATCCAATAGGGATCTAGACCTAGGACCATGAGATTATGCCTTATATGGCATGTACATATGTATTGCACTATTCGCGAAATTTTTATATTATATTGTTTGCGTTACCTTTAACAAAGAGCCTTTTTAGATATCTTCAAGGTATATCTGGCTGCCAGATTTCTTCCATGATAGCTTTACCCCAAGATTTACACACCAATAAGGAAGTAGCTTGATCATTTACGTCAAGTTTTGGAAATATACATGCGTGCATCAAATCTAAATCTAACCCTATTTGAAAGACCTTAGATTTATTTAAGCATCTTGGATCCTTTTGTATTATAGGATGTTTACCAAAACACTTATCGATTGTAGTGTTCCATTTGATGGATTCTTCTCTTGTGAATTTTTTCTTATCTTCATACATAATATCCAATGCTTTATGATGGTTTAAACATTTATAGGGATAAGGTGTATATGTTGGAGATATTGGACGAAACATTAATAGTCGAGTAAAATCCATCACTGACCTTCACATATGTTGTTTCCTAATCTTCAAATATGTTGTTTCCTAATCTTCAAATATGTTGTTTCCTTATACATATTTATAGATGAAGATCTAAACTTTTATCCGCTTATTTTCTTAACCACTTAATTAAAAGGCATTTATAGAGAAAAACAAGCATCGAATGACACGTAATAATTTGTTAAAATTCCATGAAATAATATTATTTTATTAATTATTTCCTATTACAATTGGACAATTACTTTTATAAGTAATTTCATAAATACTAGTATTCATCTATTTGAAGATAAATATTACAAGTTAATTAAAGGAAAAATCCCTAATAGGAATCTTCTGGAGATGATCCCGATAAACAAGTCCTGCCATGGCATGGTAGTCTTCATCCTCGATGTCGCATCCTGTCGCATATCTTATGACGCCAAAATAGTAGCCATCTCTAGGTACATAATTGCATTTTGCGTTGAAGATCATCCTGTGATAAGTGTTATCCCAGGCGTATCTTCTGTTCAAGAGGGCAAGATACATCCATGGGAAGAAGTTCTCTGAGACCTAGAGTTCCCATAATTGGCATAGACACTTGAAATATAGTATTCTACCCTTAGGTTCATCTTGCTCTGGCTCCATCCTTATGACCTTGACAGATGTCTGGGTGCATATTAGGACCAAACACTTGGCATAGGCCCCATGTAAAAGTCTGGGGTCTTGGAAAATTGAAGGCATTTAATACCTCTTTCCCCCATTTCTTACAGACTAAGAGCAGTTCATCTTGTGAACTCTCTAATAGTCTTGGCCAAATGAAAGTGGCCAGTATGTCCATGCTAGCGCCCACTTTAATTAGTAGTGTTGGACTCTACTAGCAATGAATCCTCTGGCTCCATGGTTGGATCATCTCGAAAGATCATGGCCATGTGATCATCCCATTGTTGGATTTTTATTGTTTTGAAAGCCTCATTGTCCTCTTGGACAATATCCAAGGCTTGATGATGATTGAAGCAATCTTCATCAAAAACACCTACATTATTTTCATGATGGTTGAATTCCATCTTTTAAAACTTTTGTGAAAATGGGAGGAGGATAATTGGTGTTGTAGCCTAAAAATCACTAGTACAGAAAACGGGATTTGCGACGGATGTGAGGCGCCTATTTGCGTCGGACATTGGTCCGACGCCAAAGGCCTCGACGCAGATAGCCCAGACCTGATTTGTGTCGTATGCTGAACGACGCAGATATATTAGCTATTTGCGTCGCACCGTATACACAGTGCGACGCAAATAGGTCATCCCAGCCCATACAAACTACAGGCAGTTTATAAAAGGGTATAAGTGGAATTTGCGTCGCACATAGCAGTGGGTGCGACACAAATCAGTCATCTGCGTCACACCTTGGGCCATGTGCGACGCAAATGACATTATGTGAACAATAAAAAAAATGCAGTACCAAAGCATGAATGCTTTAGTACTGCGTAGGAGGAAAAAGAAACGAACCAAATCTCATCAAAAAATCAGATCTACAACAAATTGTTTAGACAATTCTTGTGTTTTCTTCCTATATTCCTGAGATACAGACGAAATACATTTAAATCCTTCAGTCATTTGACAAATGACTAACTGAGAATCTCCATATATTTTAGCTTTCTTAGCTCCCAGCTCTAGTAACAACTCCAGTCCAATCAATAGAGCTTCATAATCAGCTCTATTATTAGTATTTGGACCCTGTAAAGTTATTGCTTCCTTAGTTGGTACCCCTTAGGAGACAGAATATATAATCCAACTTCTGTTGTTTCTCTGGCATTAGAATCATCAAAGTATAAGGTCCATGGGATGACATCTTCATCAATGATCCCAGACTCACAAGGATGAGTAGCTAAGAAATCAGCTAGAGCTTGACCTTTTACTGCTTTTTGAGGCATGTAAATCAAGTCAAATTGCAATAGATGTCCATTTACTTAATCTCCCTTTTATGAATGGCTGAGATATAATATACTTGATGACATCCCGTTGGAGATACTACTTTTATTGTGAAGGCCATGAAATAATGTATAGGCTTAACAGAGGCGTCATATAAGCATAAACACCACTTTTCTGCCATGGTATACCTTCGGTCAGTATCATGCAAGATTCCACTTAGATAGAATATAGATTGCTCATGTCCCTTCTTATTTTCTTGAGTAAGGAGACTGCCAATAGAGTCTTCACAGGCTGATAAATATAACCTTAATGGTTTTCCATTTTGCCTTAGAGAAATCAAGACTGGAGGACTTGCTAAATCTTGCTTGATTTGGTCAAAAGCCTCTCCGATTCATGTTTTAGTCTTAACAAGGGCGAAAACTTTTTAGTTTTCCCAGCCAAGTTAGCCATGAATCTCCTGACATAATTGACATGTCCAAGGAATCTTTGTTGTTCCTTTTTATTAGAAGGTGGTTTGGTTGCCGATACCGCCCTAGCCTTTTGATTAATTTCCATGCCATTTTTATGGATGAGAAATCCAAGGAAATTACTAGCTTTGACCCTAAACGCACATTTTAATGGATTCATTTTTCAATGATATTCTCGCATTCTTATAAATGACTTAATCAAGTGTTCTTTATACCTAGAAAAGTCATTAGATTTAACAAGTATATCATCTACATAAACCTCCATTATTTTACCAATCATATCTTTGAAAATTGCGTCCATGGCTCTTTGGTATGTAGCACCAGCATTCTTTAATGGCATGGCTACGTACTCAAATAAGCCTAATGATTTTGGACATCTGAAAGCTATTTTATTACAGTCTTCCTGCGCAATTCTTATTGGTGATAACCTGCATATCCATCCATGCAAGATATATATTCATATCTTGATGTTGCATCTATTAGGAGATCAGCTACAGGTATGGGATATTGATCTTTAGGTGTTGCTTTATTTAAATCCCTAAAGTCAATGCAGATTCTTACTTTTGCCATTTTTCTTAACCACTGGGACTATGTTATATATCCAGTCGGCATATTGGCAAGGCCTTATGAACTTTGCCTTGAGGAGTTTGTTTATTTCCTCTTGTATAGGTGTTGTCAATTCTGGCGCTAGTCTTCTGGGACTTTGGGCCACAGGCTTATATCCTTCTTTGATTGGCAATTTATGTTCTATTATTGACCTATCAATACCAGGCATTTCATGGTGCTCCCAAGCAAAACAATCCTTAAATTCTTTTAGAATTTTAATTAAATCATGTTTCTCTTGATCGGTGAGAAGCTTACTTATATAAGTGAAACGTGGATTTTCATCATCTCCTAGATTCACCTCTTCTAGTGGATCATGAACCTCTTGCTTAATATCCTCACTTTTAGCCCATACTTTTTCCTCTTCCTCTTCTAGAAGTTTAGAATCATATAGGGTGGAACAACATGTGCTAGAATTTTCGAGGAAATCCTCTTGGTACCTTTTAGAAACTAAATCTTCATAACTTGATCAACGGTAGGGATAAACCCATTACAATATTCTTCATTGTTTACTGACATGATAAACTATTTAGAAAAATGTAATCTAACCCTATCAACTAGAGATATTGATCATAAGTCGACGCCCGTTGAATGAATTCATATTTTGATTGAACTTGTTCAACTTCTGGGACATCTTCGATTTCTTCAATGAGGATTGCACTTTAGTCTTCTATCTCTTGGTGAGTTTGTGACTCAGGTTGTAGAGCAACCTCAATTCTGATGTTAGAAACTGGCTTTAGAGAGTCCCTGATGAAAACAGAATTAGAAGATGAAATTAGACAAGCTTCCTCATCTGCTTGTACCATTTCAAATGTTTCACCATTCCATAGTATTAAAACATGGTGGAGTGATGATGGAATAGCATGGTTATGATGTAACCAGTGTCTTCCTAATATGGCATTAAATCAGTACCATTTTCCACTATGAAGAAACCAGTAAAAGTGGTTTTAGAACCTACTTTGATCTTTAAAATAGCCATTCCTTCTACTTTTTCGGATAATCCAAAAAAACCACTTATATTAATTTGAATGTTCTGAAAATCTTTTCTAGTTTTCCCTAACCTTTTAAAAATAGACAGTGGCATTATATTGACAGTGGCTCCAGTGTCTACCAATACTTTGCCTAAATGTTTTCCTTCGAAGTCCATACTCAAGAATAAAGCCTTAGTATGTCTATTATCAACACCCTCTGATTTAAAGATCTTATCTATGATTAATCTCGCCAAATAAGTACTTAAATATGTTTTACTAGGCGCTTTCTTTTGTGGGGGATTCAAATAAGAAAATAAGCTTCGAGAAGATGTAATTAATTTACCTGCTTTCTCCTCCTTATCAACTTCATCGGCCTATGATGTAGTAGTTGGCATTGTGGATTGGTTCTCTATTATCTTAAACTCAGTTGGTAAAATGACTATGTTGCACTGCATATCTTGACCTTCCTGACATCCTATTTGAGATTCGGTTGACATGGGTCTCCATCTAATAACAAATCGCTATCTGATACCAACAAATCTAGATCTTCAGATCCAAATTCTGAGCCATATTCTTCATTTGCATCATTTCCTTCAGCTTCTTTCATAAAAGAATCCTTTTCATGCTGTTGTTGGGCGTTTATCTCCAAAGATGAAGGATCGGATAGATCCCCTTGTAAAGGTAATAGCTTAGTGATTCCACTTGAAGAGCCTCTTCATCAATCCTTACATTTGCAATAAGAGACTCCTGCACGTTTCGAGTGCTGATTTGAGCTCTTACTTCAATAGCGCTACGGCTCAACTCCTTCATCTTAGATGACTTACTTTGTCGTAAATTTCGATCATCTTCTGGAGATGCTTTCATTATCATTGACTTAAGTCTTGTACCCCCTGGATTCCCCTTGGATTTATCGTTCCTTTTGAGAATCTTAGGAGCAGGGATTTGACTTACATCTGCCTCTTTTTCTTTTGAGAAAAAGTGAGATTTGTATCCATTAGTTTTTCTTGGCCCTTGACTCCTAGACCTTTTCTGAAATGGTCTTTGATACGCAGGAACATAGGTAGGGTCATTTGGTATGACATGTGTCCTAATCATTTCAAATGTTAGTATATCTGAACATGATGAACACATACATGGCCTTAGAGCCTTCAATCCTTCTATTGCTCTAGTTTTCAGCAGCTTCTTTGTAAGTTTTAGCCTTCTCTTCAGGTATTGCCAAACTTGGATTTGCCTTAGCGTTAGTATTACTCTTAGCTTTGACTAGATTCATACTATATGCATCCAGATCCATAGCCTGACGTTCTATTTCTAAGACAATCACTCTTTCGAGAGTCAATTGCCTAGTAAGAAAACCTCTGAAGACTTGGCATTAATCAGTAGTATGGGACCTATTCATATGTCATCTACACATATCTTCTAGTCCCTCTTCGTTAGCTATTTTTGGCATAATCAGGACTCCTTCGTCTAGCAATCTGCTCAAAAGCTGATTACCAATTTCTGTAGCCAGAGATGCCTGTAACATAACAATAAAATCATTGTTAATTGTTACCATATTACAAGACAAGTGAAATGGTTCATCCACTTCAATCACATTAGCCACATTAGCATTTTCATCATCAGGGAACATGATGTTTTTTTTATCAATCTCATCCTGAATTTTATTTCTAAAAACAATGCACTCAAAAGTATCGTGGGTAATTGCATCATGCCATTTACAATATTTTTTCCCTTGAACTTCATCGGCTGTTTTTAAACTTATGCCTCCCTACCAGTTTGATTTTCTTATTAGATAATAATCAGTCAAAGATGACCCTAGACTTCTTAGCATCAAAAGTATACGTTCTCTTTTGCCCAGATTTTAAATCTTTTAGTGCTAAGAATGCTTTTTTCTCAAGAGGAGAGCATTTATAAGGTTCTCCTTGGATAATCTCAGCCACATCTACTTCAGGCGATGTTTCAAAGAGAAAGGGTTGCTCATTTTGAGCGTAGAAATTCTGGTGCCTTGATGCACTTTCAGCTTGTAGGTTTCTTCATACCTTACGGCTAATTCTGCTAATTCAACAAAATCACCGAAAGCATGACCGTCAAACCTTTTTCAAAACTGAATCAACATTCCTCCCTGAGCCATTTGTACAAATTCGCTTTCAGGAATACTAACATGGCACCTAATCTTAACCATTTTTAATCTAGCTAGATAGTCTTCTATAAACTCTCCTAGCTTCTCTTGGGTTCTAGCTAAGTCACTTAAAGTCACTTCTGGTTCTATACGTGCAAAGTGATTAGTAAATTGCACTTGCATATCCTGCCATGAGTGAATTGAATTGGGAGGTAAATTTGTATACCATCAAAAAGCAGTTTAAGTAAGGGACATATAGAACATTCTGAGTTTTAAAAATTCATTATCAGTTGCTTCTCTACATTGACAATTAAACCTAACGAGATGTTCTCCGGCCGATACTCTATCATTTCCTAAAAACAAGGCAAAGTCAGGTATTCTAAATGTCCTGGGAAATGGATTGGTTTCATCAATCCACTTAGGGTAAGGCTTTTGACCTATTTGGCTATGAACTTTCCTAGAATTATCCCCCACTAGTCTCTGGACTATGGCCTCAACTTGTGTCGCTAAAGGCTCTTGATTTCTTCCCGGATGTCCCGTATTTCCATTGCCCATACTTCCCATTTGATCATACATAGGGGATGGACTAGGATTGAAAGGTTGGTTCTGATAACCTCCCATTGGGATATCCTAGAGATGTACATAGTTAGGATTATTCTGTCCTTGTGTCGTTTGTGGCTGAAAGGCGTACCCATTATTAGGCATACCCTGTGGGTAACTTCCATTTGTATGAACAAATGGTGCCTGATTATGGCCATAACTTAGAATAGCCCCATAATGAGACGCCCCAAGATTATGTGGTTGATATGCCATAAAGTTAGAAGAAGGAGGATTCCCAGCCATAGTTGGTTGTTGCATAGGTACAAATGCATTAGGTGAACTATTGTTATTTGTAACAAAAGTATCGTGGCTTTGTCCTCTATGTGATGGTCCAGGTTGGTGTGTGTTATCTCCAAACTGTCCACCAGCCATGGGAAAAGAAGGTTGATGACCTTGTGACGCCTGGTGCCAGCCTGGCTCCACGCCCACTGCCATTTCGTCACTTCTCCTAAAATTACCATGACTATTCTCTCCAAGGTTCAAAGGATTGTGGAAAAAAAATCAAGTGCTCTAGTTTAAAAAGGCTACAAGTGCTCCGTATTTCACCCGTAGTAGACCTCATACGAGCACTTGAGCATTTTTCAAGTGCTTTGGTTAAAAATAGGAGCACTTAATTTTACAAGTGCTCCGGTTGCATTAACAACTGGAGCACTTGATGATTTTTATATGCTTAGAATTTCAAGTGCTCCGGTTGATAGTAGACAATCGAAGCACTTGTGCATCATGTGCTCTGATTGTTTATAATCAACCGAAGCACTTGTTATATTTTTTGTAAAAAAAAAAAAAATCAGCGCTAGTTATATTTTTTTTTGGCAAATAAAGGTGTATATATATACCAAAAAAACATGTGCAACAAAAGCAATGCACATGAAGCAGACAAACACAATTACACAAGGAGAATTACAGCATCAGTTGACTCCTTTCCACAGCATTACATTTTGCAGCTACTGCAAATAAAATTTCTCTAAGGATTACATTCTCATCCTTACTCTCTCCAGTGAAAGTTCTTTTGTTTCTCTGCTTCCATATTGCATACACAAATTCAGTGTAAAGCATAACAATGAGCTTCCCTTTTTTCTTTCTTGCCTGACCACAAACACTAGAGATAACCTCCTGATGGGACCCTCCAGAGTTAGGAAATCTCATAATGCAACAAATTTTACTCCAAACCCCAGCTGCATAACAGCAAGAAAAGAACAGGTGTTGTATTGATTCCTCATCAGTCCTGCACAGCCTACAACTGAGATCACAATGCACACCCCATCTGCTAATTCTATCCACTGTAGGCAACCTTTCATGCAACATCATCCATAAGATAAACTTACTCTTAGGTGTTGCATAATTATTGCATGCCTTTTCCACCTTACTCTCTCAACATTCTCACTGATCTTCTTATAAGCTTTTTTCATGGAAAATTTATCACCAATACATATCTCATCCCAGCCTCCAATATTACTCAGATTGTCTCTAGCCTTGACTATCTTCCTCAAGATCCATGTAGTCTGGTTACTGATGTTAACAGTAAGTATATCCTGCCTTTTGATGTAGTAGGAGTGAATCCATCTTACCCACAACTTATCCCTTTTGAACTCAATAGCCCATAACAACTTCAGCATTGCTGCTCTATTCCAGTACTTCATGTTAATCACATTCCAACCACTCCTGCTTTTTGGCATTTGAATTGTAGCCCAAGCCACTGGAGCCTTCCTAGTTTCCTCAGATTTCCCTGTCCAAAGAAACTTCCTGCATACCTTCTCCACTGCTTGAATAACTTTCTTTGACAAGGGAAAGATATGAGCCCAGTAGTTTTGCATGCTACTGAGTATGCTTTTAATCAACTGGAGTCTCCCTGCATATGACAACAATTTGGCCATCCAAGTTTGAGCTCTATTTGTAATCATCTCCACTAGAGGCTTACATTGAGCATAGGTCAATTTCTTGGATGTAAGAGGGACACCAAGATATCTAAATGGGAGCTCCCATAATTGCATATGAACATTGTCTGCAAGCTCTCTAGCAGTCTCATCATCTACCCCACAAAAGTATATATTACTCTTTTCATGACTTGCAGCTAACCCTGAGGCATGAGAAAATTTTTGGAAAGCAGCATTCATGCGATCAAGGGAACTCTTGTCAGCTCTACAGAACATTAGTAAATCATCTGCAAACATCAGATGTGTAATGTTCAATCTCTCACACTTAGGATGAAAGTTGAAATCAGGGCTACCCTTCAATTCCTCCAAACACCTACTCAAATACTCCATACTCAAAGCAAAAAGAAAAGGAGACATTGGGTCTCCTTGTCTTAGCCCTTTCCTTGCTTGAAATGGTTGTGTAGGAGTACCATTTACCAGCACACTATAAGACACTGTAGAGACACATTCCATAATCCAGCCCACAAACCTGCTAGGAAAACCAAATTCATGCAACAAAGTTTCAAGAAATGACCATTCTACTGAATCATAAGCCTTTCTGATGTCCACCTTCATAATGCACCTAGGGGACATGTGTTTCCTAGTATAACCTCTTATGAGCTCTGAAGCAAGAAGGATATTATCAGCTATGTGCCTACCAGGAATAAACCCTGATTGAGCCTCATTAACCACCTCACCAATTACCCCCTTCATCCTGTTGGTCAGCACTTTAGATATAATTTTGTAAGTCACTGTGCAGCAAGCTATAGGCCTGAATTCTTTTACTCTTGTTGCATGCTGGACCTTGGGTAATAAAGTAACAACTGTACAGTTTACTGGTCTATGCATTCTACTGTTGTTAAAGAATTCCTGGATACCTGCATACATCTCCTGTTTAATGCTTCCCCAACTTTTCTTGAAGAAATAGGCATTAAATCCATCCAATCCAGGCGCCTTATCATTACCAATACCAGCCAAAGCCTCATCAATTTAAGTACTGGTAACCTCTCTAATTAAGGAATCTTTTGCTTGGGTAGATAAGCAATTACCCCCCCTAACAGTATTCAAATCCACCCCCATCAAGGTAGATGCTCTTGTCCCAAGCAACTTCTTATAAAAATCTAATATTTCCCTCTTTACTTCATCAGCTTCCTGAATTACTCTCCCATCTTCAGTAGTTAACATATCAATTCTATTAATTGCATGTCTAGCTTTAACAGCAGTAAAGAACAGCTTAGAGTTTGTATCTCCCTGCTGAAGCCAGTTAATTCTGGATTTTTGCTGAAGGATACTCTCTTCAATGTGAGACCAATGTCTCAAATCATTCATTATACCCTTTGCTTCTGTCTGCACTATATCATTATGATCAAAATCACCCTGACTCTGCATTTCCTGGAGTTGGTGCCTTAAATCCTTCACTTTCATGAGCCAGCCCAATCTTCTGAGTCTTCATTTGCTTCAACTCTCTCTTGACAGCTTTGAGCTTCAACCATACTGCCTGAAGCTTGAATCTCCCATTTACAGAACTCCAAGCTTTCTCCACAGTCTCTAAGAACTCATCTTGCTCAGCCATTACATTCATGAACTTAAAAGGCTTCCCCCCTTGTGGCCTCCCTGTCATCAAGTTGAATAACAGAGGAGAATGGTCTGAGATACCAGGGGGTAAGTATTGCACACTTACCTCAGCATACATTCCTAGCCAGACTAGGTTCACATAGGCTTTGTCAATTCTGCTCAGTACTCTATCACTTCCAATGCTGCTATTAGACCAAGAGTAATATGACCCTGTGCTCCTACTCTCAATCAAATTTGATTGTAATAAGAATTGCTGAAAATCTTCAGTCTCTGCATCAGTAATTAGGGTCCCATGTAGCCTATCATTTGAGTGGCATACAGCATTGAAATCACCAATTATAATCATGGGATCCTGTTGTTGAACACATTGTAGCAACCCACTCCATAAACTTTTCCTATCAGCTATTGTGTGAAGGCCATACACAGCAACCATTTTTATCTTATGAGATTGATCTTGAATATCACATACCATCAATTGTTCCTGGGTATGTGTAAGTGTGACATTAACCCAAGCTGGCCTCCAACCTATCCATATTCTCCCTCTTGCTGAGTGAGAATAATTATTCAACCACTTCCAGTCTTTACCTAACTTCCCTTGAACCTTGTTTGCATTCTGTTCCCTCACCCTAGTCTCCAGTAAAGCACACACAGCTACTTTGTGACTATACAGAAAATTCTTGATTTCTTTTATTTTAAAGGGATCATTCATCCCCCTAACATTCCATGTGACACATAACATTAAGACAAATAAGGGTTTGGTCCCTTAGCACCCCCAGCACCAGCAGCTGAGCTTCCTCCTCCAGATAGTTCATACATTACTGCTGAATTAGCTGTTTGAAAAGTCCCTTGCTTCCCTTTATCCTTTGTTTTCCTTGTTACCAGCTTCCATGCCCCTTCATCATCCAATTCCTGTCTCTGAGTAGAAGATACTGGCGTAACCACTGGGGTTACATTAGCAGGTTGATTTGGATTACTAGAAATTGTTTGAGGATTTCCAGTAACCCTATCATCCCCAATATCAGCCTCTAAAACTGGATTGGATGACGAAATATCCTTAGCTTGTCCTACTGGTACCCATTTTTGGGTGATTCTTCCTTTAGTAGCCTTCTTTTTCTCCTCACAAACATGACCTATCTTCTGACACTTAGCACAAAATGGTGGTAGCCAAGCATACCCAACCTTTTGTTTGAACACCCTCCCATTAGGGTCTTCCACCTTTATTTCCTCTTGGATCTTCCCTGTTACATCCATTTCAATCAAGATTCTTGCAAATGAGATCCTTAATTGTTTCGTGGTACATTCATCTGCATATATTGGCACACCAATAGTGCTTCCAATCCTACTCAAGGAATCAGTAAACCAGCAGTTCAGTGGAAGATTAGGAAAGGTAACCCATATTGGAATAACTTTCAAAATCTCCTGGTTAAAGCTAAATCTAGATGTCCACTGTTTCACAATCATAGCCTTGCCAAAAAAATAAATGAGGCCCTGAATATAGTACTGCATCTCTATCCTCAGCTGTATCCATTTTCACCACAAAGTATCCCTCATCATGCTTGAATATTTTAGGTTCAGTTTTTGGTGCCCATTGAGATTTACAGTAGTTAGTTATAGCCATTAGACTAGGGTTTTGTCCAATAACATACACTATTAGCGCATTCTGCCACTCTTCTGTAGCTCTATCAACCTCCTTCTTATCAAGCTTAGCTACATTTTCGCCATTGACAACTACCGGAGTGACATAGGATAGACCCATACCTTTTTCAGAGATTTTACTCTGTGTCATGCTCTTCCAGAAGTTGTGATTCTTTTCAGCTAGCTCAACCACTTCTTCCGGTACCGGCGTTGCTAGAATCTCCTCTTGAACCACCATACTCCTCGCTGGCGTTACCTTAGTTACTGTTCCATTGCTTTCTACAAAATCCGCGCCCACTACCTGCTTGCTATTTGGTCCAGATGATTTGTGTGAGTTTCCGGTCTCCGATGACCCTTCACCGGCCCCGGAGCTCTTCTTTTTCCTCCCCATCCTACACTCGGCTCACAATAGCACTCACCTTATCGTGCACCTAGAGAGCATTTAGGAGAAAAAAGTTTTTTGATTCATTATTATAGCGCTAGTTATATTATTAGCTTCCTAGAGTATATATTACAATAGAGCGCTAGCTGCAACATTTACAAAACAAATTTACGTAGCCTGCAGCCTCATTTTCACCACCATACTTAACCTCCTCTTGCCCCTCTTATATCACCATAATATGTACAATGATACAAAAAAGTGCACATGAAATTTAAAATCCAACAAATAAACATTCAAATTAAGATACGTACTATTATTATATAAAGTGTAGAATTAAGTTACAAAACATTACCGTAGATTTAGAGTACGCGTTTACAACGTATTTAGAAATTAAATTCATAGACAACAATCGGTAACGAAGGAAGCAAACTTGTCTCCAACTTCATTGATTTCCTTAACAGTAAATGACTCCTCCCTTGGTGTGTTATAAACCTAATAAGATCAAATAAAGACAACTATATATATATATATATATATATATATATATATATATATATATATATATATATATATTAATATAATATATATATATATATCATAGCATGAAATTTTAGGTCAAATTCTATTCTTTATGCTATTTAAGAACTACTAGGACAACTACAAGTCTGATTTGATCGTTCTAGTCAAGTTTCTGCAAGTAAAGGCCATTTTAAAGCCATTTTATGTTAAATTCATCCATTTCGCGCCATATCATGTAATTTTAGGTTATATTCTAATCTAATATGTTTTTTAAGGACTACTAGGACGATTACAATTCTAATTTGATCGTTTTAGTCAAGTTTGTGCAAGTAAAGGTCGTTTTAGGCCATTTTGGGTTAAAATTCATCCATTTCATACCATAGCATGTAATTTTAGGTTACATTCTAATCTAATATGTTGATTAAGGACTATTAGGACGATTACTAGTCTAATTTGATCGTTCTAGTCAAGTTTGTGCAACTAAAGGTCATTTCAAGGCCGTTTTGGGTCAAATTCATCCATTTCATACCATAGCAAGTAATTTTAGGTTACATTATGATATTATATGTTTTTTAAGGAGTATTAGGACTATTACAATTCTAATTTGATCGTTCTAGTCAAGTTTGT
Organism: Beta vulgaris subsp. vulgaris; assembly: GCF_026745355.1. Classification (NCBI taxonomy): domain Eukaryota; kingdom Viridiplantae; phylum Streptophyta; class Magnoliopsida; order Caryophyllales; family Amaranthaceae; genus Beta; species Beta vulgaris. Next base: position 29,097,723 of record NC_079209.1, read on the forward strand.
GCAAGTAAAGGTCGTTTCAAGGTCGTTCAAGGCCGTTTTGGGTCAAATTCATCCAGTTCATACCATTACATGTAATTTTAGGTTACATTCTGGTCTAATATGTTGTATAAGGAGTATTAGGATGATAACAATTCTAGTTTGATCGTTTTAGTCAAGTTTGTGCAAGTCAAAAAAAAAAGGTCGTTTTTGGTCAAATTCATCCATTTCATACCATAGCATGTAATTTTAGGTTACATTATGATCTAATATGTTGTTTAAGGAGTATTAGGACGATTACAATTCTAAGTTGATCGTTATAGTCAAGTTTGTGCAAGTAAAGGTCGTTTCAAGGTCGTTCTAGGCCGTTTTGGGTTAAAATCATCCATTTCATACCATAGCATGTAATTTTAGGTTACATTCTGGTCTAATTTATTGTTTAAGGAGTATTAGGATGATTACAATTCTAATTTGATCGTTCTAGTCAATTTGTGCAAGTAAAGGTCGTTTCAAGGCCGTTCTAGGCAGTTTTGTGTTAAATTCATCCATTTCATACCATAGCATGTAATTTAGGTTACATTATAATCTAATATGTTGTTTAAGGACTATTAGGACGATTACTAGTCTAGTTTGATCATCCTAGTCAAGTTTGTGCAAGTAAAGGCCGTTTCTAGGCCGTTTTGGGTCAAATTCATCCATTTCATACCATAGCATGTAATTGTAGGTTACATTATGATCTAATATGTTTTTTAAGGAGTATTAGGACGATTACATTTTTAATTTGAGTATGTGCAAGTAAAGGTCGTTTCAAGGTCATTCTAGGTTGTTTTGGCTTAAAATAATCCATTTCATACCATAGCATGTAATTTTAGGTTACATTCTGGTCTAATATGTTGTTTAAGGACTATTAGGACAATTACTAGTCTAATTTGATCATCCTACTCAAGTTTGTGCAACTAAAGGTCGTTTTTAAGCCGTTTTGGGTCAAATTTATTCATACCATACCATATATAGCATATAATTTTAGGTTACATTGTAATCTAATATGTAGTTTAAGGACTAGTAGGACAATTATAAGTCTAATTTGATCGTTCTAGTCAAATTTGTGCAAGTAAAGGTTGTTTTAGGTCAAATTCATCTATTTCGTACCATAGCATGTAAAACATTCTAGTCTAATAAGTTATTTAAGGACTAATTAGGGTGAAACCAGGTCATAGTTTATATGGGGACGGAATGTTACGAATCTTCTCAAGATCATCGACTTCCGTGCAACAAGTGAGTATATCGAACATAAACCTCATCACGTAATAGCCGCAAGCAACTTCAGCATGTTGTTGTGCGAACTAAATTCAAAATTATATCCAAAAAATAATTCTCAAAATGACGATCAATAAAATTAGGGAAACTAATAAGATAAAGATAGGACAATCAAAATCCTTTACCTTCACTGATTTCCATTGAGGAAGTGTGGCTCTTCTTGGACCACGTCCAGGTAATCTTTTCATCGCACTACAACACCACATTCTATAATAGTTACAATGTCATGATGTTAATAAAGAACAAAATTAAAAGGAAATGAAAATAAAACAACACATATTCAATGTGCTTTTGATTAGAAAGCCTTGGGGTGGTTCTCGATGCATAGAATCAAAATGGTATATTATGTGAGTTGAAGGAGATATTGCCAAGAGCATCCAATGGAGACTACAACAAAAAATTAAGTTCAACAATCATGTGTATACCAATAATAGTTATCCAAAAAATAGTATATATCATAAAAAGACATTATCAACTAGGTACTAAAACATACTCGTCAAGGTATGGGGCAATAATATAGTTATCTTTAGATCGAACACATACGGTAATACTCCTTTCAACGTACTCACTCGCTTCAGCAAGGTTGTTCAAGCAATTGGCACCACGAATCTCTTGTGGACATAACCACCCAACTTTTGAAATAGAATCACATCCAAGTAAATCTTCCTAAAGTGCACTAAAAGAAGATTAAGTTAATTTAGATTGAAAATCGTCAACAACCAACAAAATATATAAGTAGTTATTTTTATTAGATCACCTCATGAAGACTTGTAATATGGATACATTTAACATCGCGCCGGAGAAGAACTCACGAATATCCACTTTATATACCCAAGTAGATGAATCATCATCTAAGTAGTGGAATTGAAATTTCTCCAAATCAACCTTTATTGGGGAGGAATCAGGCAAGTTGGTAACACGAGCATGTAGCCAAGAACATGACTTGCTAAGAGACTGGACCACTTGTTCACACACAAGTGGAGTTCCTTTTGGATTCACATCAGGAGATGAGCCCTTAGATGAAATCTTTCCTACAACTGCACTCTTAGGTTGTGAATCCGCCTTGTTATTGTTAGCTTTTGAGTCCACCTCATTCTCTTTTGATCGGTTGTCTTGCGAATTCTCTTTGTCCACATCCAAATTCTTCACTTTTTTGGCCGATTCTGTTTTTTTCTTTAAAGCCTGTTTCAGAAAAGACACCATTACACAAAAGAACATAGTTGAATGCACACCAAATAGTTAGATACTGAATGTCACGGGAGTCTTAATTAGTCCTTGAGGGTTACCGGTTTGTAATTTGATAAAACCTTGCTAACGTACTTTATTATAGCCTAATATAAATTAAACTATAACGCCTAATAAATTCAAGCGACGTGTATTAAATAAGATGATCAACGCAACAATTAATCTATTAATTACTGCTGAATATTCTCACTTATGTCACAAACTTCTAGAAAGATTCTATAACACACATAAAGATAAACCAGACTGGACAATTAAAGGACAAACATGAAGATGATACCTCCATGGATTTCGACTAAAATTGGAGATCGAACAAACTTGGTAGCTCAATACATGCTCTAATTATAGGCTAGAGGCTAACTATAACCCCACAAGGGGGTTGGCTAATCTAGGTAAAGCTACGCTAGAGAAAAGTAAATTGCACGTTTGTTGTGTGTTGTGTTTTTTGTTTTGTTCTGATGTTGCTTCTTGTATTTATACTACGAAGACATGTATAACTTCCTTGCTTCTTGGAGGGAAGTGATTTGAATCATTTTATGATTCAAATCACAATTGCCATTTTCTGATCGACGCCATGACAATCACGTTCCATTACCCACGTTCTTGCATGCTTTCATAATCAGGTTAACTTCCAGCCATGTCATCATCTTTCGCGTTGCTTGACTTTCAACCATTATCTCTTGATTATTGCTGCTAGTTGGGCTTTCTTCTATGGATCGTTGATTGTTGACTTTTGTTGACTATTTCTCATGGGCTTCTTGATATAATTGGGCCTACATTTACGTGATCATTAGACCCTTAAGGGCTTGATTCAATGAATCATAATAAATGCTAACTATAATGTAAAAATGGTAGTAACACCACTTTACTCACATTACAAGACTTACGAAGGGAAACTTCTTTCATCAATGAGATCTCCTAAAAACATCTTAATTATCCATCACAATACTTCAATATCATCCTCAAGCTCCTGTTTGTAGCCCGACCCAAGGTTAATCAAAATTGATTATACCTGACCCATACCTAATCCTTAATCGGCCATGAATTGAACTGAATTTGGCACGACCCAAGTGGGTTGGACCAGAACCTAGGTTTGGTCAACCCACACCCAGTTTGACTCCCCTAGGTCAAAATATATATCAGTCGAGCAATAAAAGCAAACGTTATTCTATAGCTCATCAAATTAAGTAACTGTAGAGCTAATACTACTTTAATACATAGAGTATTGATTAGCCTTCAAAGTGATTACCTATGCAACAAGAAACTTCTGATTCTTCAGGTGCTTATTGCCTTTATTACTAGTTCGTTCTCCTGACTTCTGCATTTACTTCTCAAAGAAGGAAGGAACTACATAAATTTGCCTTCCATCTCCCGTTGTTTTTCTTGATCATTTCACTCTTCCTCTTATAATATTTACATGTGATGATAAGCAAAAAGTATATTGGCTTCCTCTGAAGAAAGGTGACAAGTGCAAGAGATATCTCTACACATGAAAAGAAGAATTTTGTTTTGCTACACCTTGTGGACGATAGGATGTTTTCTAGGTATGTTTCGTTCTCTTGATAGTTAATTATATGTATACTTTATGAGCAAATTTTGTCTCTGATGTGTATATATTTCATTCATTTTATAATTTGTGTTCTCGAATTTCAGAAATTCCTTTAGCAGTATTATGCATGAAACATAACAAATCTTAATTTGCTACTCTACAAATATAGTTGTAGCTTACACAATGGATTGAAAATTCAGCTAGCTTATCAAGATAAAACAAGACCGAAGAAGTAATAATAGGTTCATTCTTAAATTCTAGGCAACAGGCACATATAATATATACTCATACTGATGCCAAAGAATGACAAATTTTGTTTAATTAGTGAACCATATATACAGTTTTTTTACTAAATTAATTATAGCAATTAACAATTTATTCAAGAATGGAGGGAGTATCCAGTATAGTAATATGTAAATATGCATATATTTTACTATATTTGGAATGACTGACTTGTACTATTAACTTATCTGTCTGTTTTATTATTGAATTTTTGAAGTGTACACAATGGGGCATCATGTAACTGTGCAAGAAAAGCAAGAAGCAACCCTTCCGATCACAACACTGTCTCCTGCAGAAGGGAACACCACGTTCTTAGATGGTACATCTTGGTGTGTGGCACTTCCTGTGGTAACTCAGAATGATCTACAGACTGCACTAGACTGGGCGTGTGGTGACGGCAAGGCTGATTGTAGTCCGATCGAAGCCGGCGGACCGTGCTACGACCCTAACACGGTGGTCTCGCATGCTTCCTATGCCTTCAACATCTACTATCAACAAAACGGAAACAATGACATTGCCTGCAACTTTGGGGGAACAGCTACTTTAACAAAGAAAGACCCAAGTAACTTCCTTTTCACTTTTATTAGCTTTGAAGCCCATGCGTTGCACGGGCTTGTTGCTTATTTTACTTTTTGCAAATTTTGTTTACATTGTTGATTTTGTGGTGTGAAATGAGAATTTTCATATACTTTCTCCGTTCTTTTTCCATTGCAACAAGTAGTTAAAAATCTATAGACTATCTTAAGGTTTTTTAAAATCAAACTCTACTTTTTCATCCTCCAAACTCTAATATATACGTAACTTTATCGATATATAGATTTTAGTTTTTGTTGTAACAACAAAATATCCTTAACAAATTTTGTTGCAATACTAAATTGTTTTAGTTTGTTGAGTAAGATTGAGGTTTTGAAAAATAATATATTTGATCCTGTAAATCGGACCTATGATCAAAGGCTATAATCAAACATATATGTAGTTTACTATACTTATAGTAATCATTATATTTATCTAAAAAAAGACTAAATAATATCTTACAATTCATCTAAATAAATATATTGTTCATGAGTTATAAAACTATATATAGTAAATCGATCTTATTTTTGAAGCATATTACAAACACTCTCCAATGATAAAAGAATTATAATGTTTTGAATTAGGTCAAGTGATATTTAATTACATAATATAATAGTTTAGGTTATTTGTTCGAAACGAAAGACTAATTTCTCCCAATCTAAAACTCCTTTTATGTATTTAACTATATGTAGAACTCTACTTTTTTAAAATATTTAAAATGAAAACTAATGACATGACAATCCTATGTGGCACTCTTTATTTCATAAGTTGTAGAACTATATTGTAAATGGATCTTATTCGAAGCATATTTCAAGAACAAGCTAATGGTACAATAATTATATTATTTCAAATTACATAGCAAAAGTTATATACAATTTACATAATATAATAATTGAGGTTGTTCATTCAAAACCAAACGCTAGTTTTCCCTTATCTACAACTCGTTATGTGTATTTTAATCTATGTAAAACTCTATTTTTTTAAAAGATGAAAATATAATGCATGACGTGAAAATCCGACGTGGCGCTCTCCATTTCATTTATCGAACTATATTGCAAATGAATTTTATTTCGATGCATATTTATATTGCTCTCCAACTGCATAAAAATCATAATATTCTTAATTACATAGTCACACCAAAACCTCAAAACCCCCACCCTCCAAAACCTACACCCAAACTTGGACACCGAGAACCTCGAAACCACCCCCATGCACCCACTTCGAGAGAGATAGAGGATGAGAGTGGGGTTTTGTGGGTTGTGTTGGTTGTTAGTGGCGATTTTCAGTGAGAGAGAAAAGATTAGAGTGGTTGGAAGAAGTAGATGAGGTGCTGATTTTCGGTGAGAGAGAGAGAAGATGAGGGTCGTGGCTATTGATGAGAAAGAGAAGAACGGTGATGAGCGGTGATTGGGTATTGATGGGGCGGTGTTGGGTGGTGATGCATGGTGATGGGTTGAGGGAGGAGAGAGAAAATGAGGGTGATGATGGTTGATGAAGAGAGGAGAGATAAGATGGGGTGTGATGGTGGGTGGGGTTGAAGAGGAGAGAGAATATGAGGGTATGATAGTGGGTGATTGGGTAGGGTTGAAGAGGTGAGAGAAAGAAATAGGGATGAAGAAGCATAATCTTTTCAAAAAGGACTATCACTATGCTTTTGAGTCACTATCCTCAAATAAATACCCAAGAATCCTTTGTTTTAAAAGTTGAAAGGCTTCGGATTGGACTCCCGCCTTTCCAAGGGTTCCTTCCCTATGGTAATTTGGAAATTTTAAAGGGCTTGAGCACCCTGCGGGTCCCAATCCCCCTCTGGGTCCAGAAGTGTCATCTGGTATAAAATTGACACATTCACCTCAAAAAAGGAAAATAATTAAAAGAAAAAGGTTTATTAAAAAACAAAAAAAAAATAGAAATTTGAAAAAAAAAATTAAGGTTTACCTGCTGTTGCAGGTTAGCAGGTAATTTGGACCATTTGTGAAAAATTGGGGACAAGGTTGGGATTCACCATGGATTTTTCATATTATGGATCTTTTATGAAAAATGGACTATAGTCTGGACAAGTAGTGTCAATTTTTCCAATTCTAAATGTATGTATATATATATATATATATATATATATATATATATATATATATATATATATATATATATATTTATATATATATATATATATAGTAATGGTGTGTAGATATCATCTAACTTAGTAATTTTTTGTTAGAATAGTATCTAACACTTGAGAATAAATCCTAAGTATGTCGTTGTGCTTAGTCACTAATTTACACCAAAAAAATCTATGTATTAATGTAGATATAATGTAAAAAAAAAAAAAAACAAACAAACCAACACAACCCATATATATGTAACTGTTGGACTTTGTTAATTTGATTCTATGATTTGTAATCATACTCCATTTGGGATTTGCATTTGATTTAATTTTTTTTCCTTTTTTGTTATATGAAATAAAATAAAAATGAAACTAAAGCTGACTATTTGTATTGCAGGCTATGGTAAATGTATCTATGAGGTCTCCAGGTAAATTAGGTTACTATTGAGAAGTATATATCAAATTCAAAGATAATTATCTTATAGAAAAAGTAAATAATAAGTTATTGATGATTCAAAAGTTTTAATTAAATGTTCAATCAATTACGTGTCACATTTTAAAATGCATGTAAAATATATTACCACCTCTAAGGAGAATTTGATGGATTCTATTGAGTGGTAGTAACAACTAAAGTTTGAATTTTTTGGTATTTATATATATGTATTATAAACAAGTTCATGTAAGACGGATTTTTTGTAGGAAATTGAGAAGAGATGTAATTTTATTAAAAAAATAATGTAGATCTAATCTAAGAAAGGAAAAAAAAAACTTATAAAAGATGATGTTTTTCTCTACTCAAAAAAAAATTGTGGTGTAATTCTAAGTGAGAAGAATTTGTAACTATAAGTAAAAATAGGCGTGACTAATACATTCTCACTTATTAGTTCTCACTTTTCAGTTCTCATTTCTCACCCTTAGACCCTCACGTAAGTCGACCATATGCCCACTTTCATAAGATTGCTAAATCAAATAAATTTATTATTAACAAAAAAAAAATTGAATATTCATAAAGATTGCATCACAATGGACTGAGATGTAGTGTTTTGTTATATTTATTAGGACTGTAAGCTCCGAGACTAGAAGGCTGGATGCACATAATATACTCGCCAGCGTTGTGGTGCTATTATACATTGTCATTTGGTTGAAGCCGTGATTATTTGCAGCAAGTGGGAAAACGAGAATATTTGGAATTTGGATCAAAGAAAATGGTTAAACCAATGCTTTGTTCCATGTACTTTTTTGTCTTATATTTATTATGTCCTTGATATATGCTTTTCTTTGAAAGTATTTTAAGAATATGTGACAATAGAACTTCTTTTTGACCCATGAAAGCTTAAAAGAGTTGCATCTGCTCGATGTCTACCTTGTTAACATATTTGTGCCTCTATATTTATTTTGCAACAGTTTCTTTGTCTTTTTTATTTATGATATTTTCTGATATATATCCTACATTACCATTTAGTAAAAACATGACTATTCTCTAATAAAGAAGAGAGTAGATATATAAAGACTCACTCTTAAAGGAAGAGGTGGTAGCTTAGTGAAATATCACCCCTCAGAATTCCAAGAGCTTTGCCCAAGGTTCGAATCCTTACCCCAATAATGAGTTGGGAATTTATGTGCCTGTTAATAGCCTAACGGAGGTTGATCCCTGAGACATTTGTCTTACTTAATAAAAAAAAAATTAAGTTTGCCTCTTTTTGGTCCTACCAATCTTACCTGATCACAAACAAATAGTCTCGCTATTTCTTATCCTACCAAGTCAGAAACTCTGATAGGTCAACTCGACCTAACTTAACGGGCAAAAGGCTTTGGGTGTGGGATCATATCCTCCAAATAAAAACCCTAGTGAAGATTGAACCGATGTTAAGGTTTACTTCATACGTTTAATATAGACTACGTCCACTAGGATCTAGGATTAAATATCATTAATAGGACATGCTCACGAACAAACGGTCTTGCGGAATCATTTATTTGGCTTCTTTAATTAATCGCGAGAGTGTTTCTCATGATGTAAAAACTCCCAAGTTTTAGCTTGATAGGCTGTTTTACACCCGTCAAAAATAATTCCTGCAAAACCTTCTAACAATGTAGCAGGGTAAGTAGGGTCGAATCCACAGAGAGATGGTCGTTAATATAGTTTCTAAGATAAGGTGAACTAAACAAGATCACAAATATCTGAATAGAGTTCTAAACTAATCAAACTACGAAAATCAAACTAAAAAGATCTAGGGCAATAGTTCACCATGTTTATACTTATAAACTATAAAAATATTATCACAGTTCAATTAATCATATATCTAGAGCACAGGTTAATCCTTGGTTAGGCACTAACGCTCTCAAATCAACATATGCTAGTACGGTCGCTCAACATAATCAGATTTGCTTATTGTAGGTAAGCCTCTAAAGAGTACTATCTCTCGATCTATGACTCGATATTAGCAATATTTAATCAGACAATTGATCAGATTGCAAAATTAACAAGAAAAACACTAATCAATTAGAGAAATCAATAACTAATCAAACCATGAATAAATATCAATCAATAAACATATCTTACAAACATGGATTCCCAAACCCTAGAAATAAAAACTACTCTATCCTGAAATAAATAACGAAATCTAAATCTACAAGGAAAAACATAATCAAAGTAATCAAGGAAAGAAACTAAAAGAAATAATGAATTAATGAAGTAGATGAAAATTAGGGTTTACAACTAAAAACTAGAGAGGAAGAGAAGAGAAAACTAAAAACTAAGAATAACGTGATAAATGGAGGAGGGAGAAAAAGAATGAAAACCTATCTAAATCATATTCACCTAATATGAGTAGGAAAGTAATTTACAAGATAAGAAAAGTCTTAAATAAATCATTAATAGGCGGATTAGTGATCCGCGCATACGCGTGTGGCAGATTCCAGTAGAAACAGTGCAATCTTCCGAAAGGCTTAACTCCTTGACTAGAAGTCTCCTCGGGATGTGCCACCTATCGTTGGAAAGCTCTTCAAGTCTAGTTTATAAATCTTCTGGGAATTAGTTGGTTTTAATAAGCACATCAAAAATTATGATCAGAAGAGTAGACGTGACTCCTTTTTCACATTTCTTCTAATGATTTTCCGCTTTGTTTTTGCTCAAACTCGTACTATGACATATCCATACGATCCTTATTCATTGTAGCTTCCTTCCAAGTGCTCCTAATCCTCAATTGCTAAACATACTCCAAATAGCCTTGAATGCCTGAAATTCATCAAAAACAAGAAAACATACCGAATAGGAGTAGAAAAGCATAACTTAAGAATATAATCCAAAATGAACCTAAATATGAAACTAAATGCTCTAAAATGCAACCTAAATGAACCTAAAAACTATATATAAATATGACTTATCAAACTCCCCCAAGCTAAACCATTGCTTGTCCTCAAGCAATTAGACATAAACATCGGAAAAGTTAGACAATCTACAATATAGGACTACAACAGGGCTAAACACTCAATTGAGAACACAAGAGATATAATCACTGCATAAACCAAGCATCGAAACAATCTCGAACAAAGCCGCGTAGCATATCTTGTATCGCAATCAACTCTCCAATCATACCACAAACTATCTCTCCCAAACTGGATTTAACGAAACATGACAGACCTCACTATAGTTATGTGCACTCTAATTTCTCGTGTGTTTAAGGGTTAAATAATGACTCTCAACCAAAATAAGTCGACTCAGATGAAGCAAATACTCTTTAACTTTGACTTTTTGACTCACTTAATACACAACAATACAATACATCATGATCAAGAGGACTTTTAAGGGTTGTAATGGGGCTGAGGTTAAAGGTATGGAAATAATTTGGGAATTGTGGTGGAAAAACCAATAAGGGGGAGCATCATATAACTGAAAACATGACCCAAAAAAAGGTCACAACAACTCCGTGCAACAATCAACAATCTCCAAATATAATCAACCACCTTTTTCACTCAAGAAATTTGATCGTAATCCTTTTTTATTTCGCTTTATTCAAAACTCTTTTTCACATCTTTTTTTCATTTCATTTTTCACTTTTTTGTGTTTCTTTCTTTTCACACTTTCAATTCAATTTCAAAGCTCACTAAACATACTTTTCCATCCTTGTAAACCACAAATAGAGCACTTCAATTCAATACAAACCAAAACAAAATTATTACTCGCTCCCCCCAAACTAGGCTTGGGACAAGAATCAAATGAGGTCAATGGCTTGTAATGTAGGTATCAATGAAACAAAGTCAGAAAAGGCTCAGGCGGGCTAGAGGAAGGATAATATGAAAATAAGAACAACTCTGGAGCTAAGATCATCAAATTAAACGCCTCAATCATATCAAAATGTATGCACTATCATATATCAAAGAGTACCAAGTAAAAGTCAAGATCAATGCGACAACTGAGGAACTAATCACACATGAAAGAACATAACTGACACAGATACGTCAGTTTATAGGCACAAAAGCTCACTTAGGCTAGGGTGTCTGCATAGTAATGTTAAATCGAGCCAGAGAGAGATTTTCAAAAAGTCTTAGCAGTAGTCCCATAGATGCAACTAAAATGAGATGAAATCTAAAAGAGATGATATATATGCAGATGCAACTAAGAAAGCAGTACAATTTTTTGGTTACACGTAAACTTCCACTTCTAATAAGCAGTACAAACCGTGCAACATCCTACGAAAGCAAAAAAAAAATCTACACTAAAAAGCAAACAAATGATAGAATATTCCTCCCCCAAGCTAGAATCTACAGTGTCCTCACTGCAGAAACCAGTTTAGAAAAAGAACAATATTGAACCCCAACAATCATTCAACACCAAAGTCGTCCACCAAAAGCCACAACACCACAAAAACCACACACAAATCCCAACAATCCGATGAACTAACAATTCAATTAATGTGTAAGATTCTCAACAAGATGACATCAAAACAAAAATCCAAGCAGAAATTCGAGATGAACATCAACAACAATTATAAGTGAGAAAAGATGCTTACTACCCAATGAATTAGGGAGAAGAGTCAAAATACTCAAAAATCATGTCATAATGCTTCACAAACGCGAACTTGGACTAATTAGATGCCTGTTTGAGAGAATCCTAAAAGAACCATCAGTAAAAAAAATTAAAAGTCCATTGGAAAAAAGTAATAACAAAATATATTAAACACAAAAAAAGAAAAAGAAATAGAAAAGGGAAAAGAAAATCAGAATAATACAAAAAAAAATAGAGAAAGAAGAAAATTAAAAAAAAAAGGAGAGAGAAGAACGAAGAACGAAAGAAAAGAAAGGGAAAGGTGCGGCTGTGGTGCGTCGGATTTGATGGTGGTGAAGCGCAGATGTGGTAAACAGAATGGGAGGGGTTCGAAGGAGCAGGCGAGTTGTACGGTGCAGATGGGGAGGTAAGGAGGGGGTGCATGAGGAGACGAAGCGACGAAGGTCTAGGTCGCTGCAGTGTGGTGCGATGTTGGGCGACCGGTGTTGTTGTGCGAGCAGGAGACGCGAGGGAGGTGGTAGGCGCGAAGAAAGGACGGTGGGGGTTCCCGTGGGTTTCTGGTGGTGTTGCGCAGGGAAAGTGATGGTTTGGTGGTGGGATGGGTCGCAACTAGCGGCGTATGTGCGGCGAGCAGGAGGGGCTGAGAGTTGGTGGGCGGCGCGAATGTTGTTGTTAGGGGATGGGTGTGGTGTGGATGCCGGTTCTTGGTGGTCGTCGATGATGGAAGGATACGATAGCACTAGTGGTGGTGCGTGGGGTGAGTTGTGAAGGAAGTAGCAGACGCGAAGAGTAGGAGGAGGGGAGGTTGTTATGCGAACAGAGGAAGTTTGTGGGAGACGCCAGTGACTGGCTTTGTGACGGTGATCGCCTGAGATGGTGAACAAATGACAGGGGCTGGGCAATGAAGAGGTGGCTGAGGAAGAAAGTGTGTGGGGGAGGGAAGGAAGGAAAGAGAAGGCCCTGCAGCAAAAATTTTGAAATTTCTCTCTCGCTCGGTAAAGAGAAAAACAGCCCGATTGGACTAAAATTTCACCTGGTTGACACGGCGAGTAACACTTGGCCAAAATTTCGAAAAGGCTTCCAAATTTCCAAAATTTGCTTGCGCGTCCGAGAGGGCAATTATGCCCAGTCGATCGGGCGACCAGATACTTTGACAAACTTCCTTTCTTAAAAACAAACAAAAAAAAAACTTGTTCCACCTACAACAAACACACAAAACACACCGAAGTCAGCAAAATCACTCAAAAAGGAAGAAACAAAGACAAAAATCGTAAATAAAGAAAAGAAGAGAGAAAATAAGTTAATGTTCGGGTTGCCTCCCGAGAAGCACAAATTTAAGGTCTTGCATGACCGTTGAAGACTAGTAGATCACTGATAATAGTTCAATGCTCTAAGAAGCTTATCATATGTTCCTGCAGACATCTCAGAGCATATTATATAAGAGTGAAAACGAAAAATGAAAAAAATTAGTACTAAAACTACAAAAAAAAAATCAAAGGAAAAATTAAATTTACAAGAAGAAGTAAAAGAAAAATTGTTAGTCTTTTTACATGACTCAAAAGAAGTAAAAGAAACTAAGTTTACATTAGTTACATGATCATGATAGTCATTCAAAGGGGGGACAAAGAAGGGACGATGGAGGATACAATATAGGAGATGAAGGAATAATGTCAAGTTTTTTAGAGAATGAAACATGAGACTCAAAAACAGTATCAGATAAAACCGACAAAGACTCATTTACTATTTCACTCTCAACTTTAGACTCATATGTAGATGAAAAGTTTATCGAAAAAGTGTCAGACACTTTACTCTCAACTATGGATTCGTCAACATGGAGACACAAACTACCAACTCCATCAATTACACCCTTACCTTCTACCAAATTATCATGAGTCATATCAACGTCTTTCTCTTTCGAATTATAATTCTCAACACTAATATTAGTATCATCAAGTATCACCTCTTGGTTAGTAGATTGTTGCACAACAAGAAATCAATAGATTTCGCTATGTTTTGGTAATCATTAGCTAATTCATTTAAATCTTCATGTTGTTTAACAATATACTCTTTCATCATGTCAAAAAGTTCCTGAGCTCTGTGTTTCAGGTTGAAATAATTATTCCTCAGGTTGATAACATTGGGTATGAACAGGCACATAAGATCATTGGGTAATAGATTTCATAAGAATTCATGCAGAGATTTTGTAAATTTTGACAATCATATGATGCATCATAAACATAATCATTCGCATTATAATACCCAGAATAATCATATTGCCCTTGATAATTAGAAAAAACATCTCCATCTGAACTATAATTATACGACTCCATAATAACACACTAAACCAGAGAGGAAAACAACAAAAAACTTTTAACAAAAAGAAAGAAAAAAAATATATATATACACAGTTTAATTTCACCAACAATAAAACTAAATAAAATATATCGTCTCCCCGGCAACGGCGCCAAAATTTGATAGGTTGTCGTACAGCCGTCAAAAATAATTTCTGCGAAACCTTCTAAAAATGTAGTAGGGTAAGTAGGGTCGAATCCATAGAGAGATGGTCGTTTTAATATAGTTTCTAAGATATGGAGAACTAAAAAGATCACAAATATCTGAATTAAAGTTCTAAACTAATCAAACTACGAAAATCAAACTAAAAAGATCTAGGGCAATGGTTCACCATGTTTATACTTATAAACATCAAAATATTATCACAGTTCAATTAATCATATATCTAGAGCACAGGTTAATCCTTGGTCAGGCACTAACGCTCTCAAATCAACATATGCGAGTACGGTCGCTCAACATAATCAGATTTGCTAAATGTAGGTAAGCCTCTAAAGAGTACTATCTCTCGATCTATGACTCGATATCGAGTCATAGATCGAGAGATAGTACTCTTTAGAGGCTTACCTACAATTAGCAAATCTGATTATGTTGAGCGACCGTACTCGCATATGTTAGCAATATTTAATTACACAATTGATCAGATTGCAAAATTAATAAGAAAAACACTAATCAATTAGAGAAATCAATAACTAATCAAACCATGAATAAATATCAATCAATAATCATATCTTATAAACATGGATTCCCAAACCCTAGAAATAAAAACTACTCTATCATGAAATAAATAACGAAATCTAAATCTACAAGGAAAAACATAATCAAAGAAAGAAACTAAAAGAAATAATGAATTAATGAAGTAGATGAAAACTAGGGTTTACAACTAAAAACTAGAGAGGAAGAGAGGAGAAAACTAAAAACTAAGAATAACGTGATAAATGGGAGGAGGGAGAAAAAGAATGAAAACCTATCTAAATAATATTCACCTAATATGACTAGGAAAGTAATTTACAAGATAAGAAAAGTCTTAAATAAATCATTAATAGGCGGATTAGTGATGCGCGTACGCGTGGCAGATTCCAGCAGAAACAGTGCAATCTTCCGAAAGGCATAACTCTTTGACTAGAAGTCTCTTCGGGACCTGCCACCTATCGTTGGAAAACTCTTCAAGTCTAGTTTATAAATCTTTTGGGAATTACTTGGTTTTAATAAGCACATCAAAAGTTATGATCAGAAGAGTAGATGTGACTCCTTTTTCACATTTCTTCTAATGATTTTCCACTTCGTTTTTGCTCAAACTCGTACTATGACATATCCATACGATCCTTATTTATTGTAGCTTCCTTCCAAGTGCTCCTAATCCTCAAGTTTAGCTAAACATACTCCAAATACGTCCTCAATACATGAAATTCATCAAAAATAAGAAAACATACCGAATAGGAGTAGAAAAGCATAACTTAAGAATATAATGCAATAATGAACCTAAATATGAAACTAAAAACATTATCATCAATCTATAAATCACCGGCCGACAAATAAACAATAAAAGTTAGGAAGTCAGAGCTCCAAACTCTACTACCTAAGTTCCAAAGAGGGAGATGAGTTAGAACATGGTGCCACCTTATTACTATTCCTACCAACAAAAGACCAAGAAATAGACTTAAAACTAGTAGTAAGATCTAAAATATCATCAAGTAAATGAAAATTACTAAGGCCTTCTTTCCACTTGATCGCATGAACCACATTCAAGCTGATACTCTTTGCACCAGCTAAAAGAACTTTTCCATCACTATTTCTAATCACAAAGCCTAAGGAAGCATTACCATTACTAACTTTAGAACCATCAAAATTTTAGCTTGTAAAAATCAGAAGGAGGGGGAGTTAAATGAGATTAGTACCCGCTTGAGAAATCAGGGGGAGATTACTCTTGACAGAAAAAGAAGAAGAAACAGATGATAAGTCACCTACCTCACAGTTCGCTTTAGACAACTGAGAAAAATAAAATACTAATTTAGAAACTAGCACGACGAGGGGAAATGTCTTCATCATTGAAAATCACTTTATTTCTATAGAACTAGATAAACCACCACACAAAAGAAAACATTTTGATTACTTCCAAAGAGAGGTCAGAATGACAATAATCTATCCAATAACGAAAAGAAAATTGACTAGAAAAATTGACCTCTTAAGGGATTTTTGGCCAAGCACATTGTCATGAAGACATTCAAACACATCTAAAGTGAAGGGACATTCAAAACAAAGCTGAGAGAGAGATTCAGGAGCATTACTACACAAAATGCATTGTTGAGAAAGAAAGACCTTACCCTTTTCAAGTCTATGTTTTGTAGGAATCCATCATGACAAGCTTTCTATAAAAAGTTTTTGATTTTGGGAGGAGCATGAAGCTTCCAAAGCCAAGCAAACTCAACTTTTTCAAAATTCGGGTTATGAAGTCCCTGAGCCAACATGGACCTAACTTGACTGAATACTCCCCATCAGCCGTCAGACCCCACACAAGAGCATCAAGCTGAAGGTTAGAAGGAAGAAAAGAAGAAAAAAAAATGTAGCTATATGGGGAGGGACAAGAGAAACAATTTTCTCCAGATCCCAAAGCTCGTGATCATCAATCACATCACTCACTTTGAAATGTTCCGACTCACTAGTGGGAATAATAATATTTTTAAGGGAAAATTGGAAGATCCTATTATATCATCCCAAAATGTTCTCTCTTTCCCGACCTCTACTTGCCATCTCAATAAGGGGTAAAATAAAATTCCACTACAAGAGGCTACTAAAGAGACATTATGAGATAGAATATCCTAATTTTTACTATACTTTTTCTTAACTAAATTTACCCATAGATTGTCTTTCTGTTTAACAATTTTCCAAAGAAGTTTCATTTGAAGAGCAATATTATTAACATCTACCTTCCGAATTCCTAAAACCCCGTACTGTTTTGGTAAGCAAATTTTATCCCAACTTATCAAATTAGATGTCTTATTGAGAATATCTTTATTCCAAAAGAAATTCCTATAGATTTCATCAAAACTTGAAAGGATTTGCTTGAAAAGATAAAAACTTTGCGTCGAGCAATTGGCTTTATTAGCCAGATTAGCTTAAATTAAAACTGTTATACCAGCTTGCGAAAGAGAGCCGACTTTTCATTTAAGGAGTTGATTAAGAGCCATACAATAGGCTTTCCCAAAAGTTTCTTTGGTAATCCTTGAATCTATAATTAGGCAACCCAAGTAATCTCCTAATTGAAAGTTTCACTCATACCTAAAAGCCTAGAAAAATTAACTTTAGCAAGACTTGAAACATTAGGAAAGCATTGAAAAAAGCAGACTTGTAAAAATTAACTAATTGACTTGAAATTGAACAATTATTCAAAATCGCCTTAAGAGTGGAGCAACTATAATCAGTTAACTTGGCAAAGATCATTATATCATCTCCAAAAATAAAAAATGGAATTCTCTGTCTAAATTTACCAATAGAGTTTTTGTAAAGTTGCAAAAAAAAGTTGTCTAGCAAGCAACTCGACACAAAGAATAAAAAAAAATACTAAAATAGGTCACCTTGATAGATTTCTCGTGAAAGAAAAAATCTATATCCTTGGACGCCATTAACTAATATCAAGAAAGATCAAGTAGAAATATGGGTTTTAATCCACTCGATCCATTGAGGACAAAAACCGAACTTTCTAAGAGAGATTAACCAAAATACTAATATCTTGCAAAGGTATTATTAATCTAAAGTATACCCTATGAATGTCACCCCAACTCTAAATGAGCATAATATAGAGCAAAAACACAGTTAGTACTCAATCGTATAGTGCGCAAAATACAAAGTCCCCATGGTAGGCATTTCCTCTCTAAATTTTAATCCCAAATCAAATTCAGTTACTGTTCGGACCAATTTTCATCTATCTGACTGGTGACAAATATTAATGGTACAATCTCAGAATTGCTTACACAGTTAAGGCATTTGCATAAAGGATGGTGAAGAACAACTCAACATCCTGTATATTTTTTATCGTTTGAACAAATTGATTACTAGTAGGTTCGTCGAGTAGTAGCTGACTTGTTTGTGCAACTCGTGGCACTAGTTTCACCAATGCAACGCCTGAAGAGGGTGTACCAGCACCTGACTGATCAACAAAAATGTCTTTCACTATTGCATTCACCACCGTTTTGACTGAAACTTCTACTACATTTGTAAATTCATCACTGCACAGCATAAAAACAACTCAATCAAGAGGCTCAGAAAGATAAACCAGGGCGGTTATCTGTTACAGGTAATTTCTGCGGTGTTAATCATCAAATATAGCACATGCCAGGCAATTCACAAATCTGTTTTCATGTACTTTGACAAAACTTGTAATCCGGTTCATTACTCTCCAAACATGCAAACAATCTGAAGCCAATCAGAATTAACCGAATCATAGTTAAAGGTTGAAAGACCAATAAAAAGGCATATCTTATGTGGTCCTTATCTCTGCAATTAGCACATCCTCAGGTACTTGTATTTAATACTTGATGCACTCGAGGCCATAGGCCCAACACGGTCTAAGCTAGTTCAGATATTAAGGCAAGCCTAGTTAGGATTGGCTTCAAACTAAGCTAAGCTAGGCCATGGGTTCCCCCATTGGATAATAAACATATGCTATCTTATTACCTGTTTCTGACATGCTCTCATATTTTTAATGAAGAAGGTAAAATAGATAAAAGGAGCTGCTTTTCAGTAGGCCAACTGGAACCAAAACATTACTAATTCTTAACCCTGAACCACCACATTTTGCACCTCAGGCTGCCTATTCAGGACCAATCCCCCACTAGGGCAAAGCCCAGACAGGCAGGTTGACAGGGGGCAGCACCTGCAGTCTTCAAATGTCCTGATGATGACCTCTATAAGTTTGTGGACACTTGAAACTTCAGATTTCCAAATAGAGTTGCAAAATTTTCATATAAAAAAAAAAAACTGATCGTAAAAGCCTTAAAAGGTGAGGTGAGCCTTAGTGATACAAACAATCAGAATCCAGCTTCAACCAGAAAACCACCATGAAGATAAACCCACTAAAGCTATCTTAAGGCTCTATGAAGGGAGCTCCACTTCTCTACCCCACCAAAAGAGCCTTGTCAGTGGTCACCATAAAAAAGAAGAAACAGTATAAATGTGGAACTTAATCAAATCGATAGGTTAAAAAAGTTGGTTAGAAGTTGCATTTATTATCTATCTACTTCTCGGATGGTCTAGGGCATGACCCTTGTCAGTTGTCACCATCAAAAAGGGGAAAGAAATTGTAATTATGTGGAGCTTAATCAAATCAATAGGTTAAAAAATTAGTTTGAAGTTGCGCATATTATCTATCTAGTTCTCAGATGAGTTAGGGCATGTGAAGTTGTGAACAGACTTACCCAACAATGTCATACTCCCTCCATGCTCATGTAGACTTTTACAGCGGTCGCCGGTTATAAGTTATAGTGATCGTAATGTATTTCTATGTAATTTTGTAATAGAAGTTTCATGCCAAATACCCTTGGTAATATAACTCAATCCCAACATGTTTATTATTTCAAAACTAATCACAACCATTGAATACCCCTCTAAACTAATAATGGATGGTAATAACTTTTTAGGATGAAGCACCATGGACATTTGTATGAGACAATATTCACAACTTCACCCATAAAGCTTATCATTATTACCATTGATTACCACCTACCAAACAAGCCAATAACGTTTTGCACAAAAATCAAGAATAAGTATCACATTGGTAGTAAAAATTGATTTCATATTGCATTTATACCTTAAAGTGACAAAAAGTACCAATGTATTCTAAATGACATAATATAGAAAAGGAAAATTTGTCATAACAAACCTTTTACAAGTCACTTCTGCGAGAAACGACCTTTTTTTGGCAATTTAAGACCTTAAAAAAATCGTATGTGAAAAACAACCTTAGACCACTTTTAGGCATCATTGAAGTTAAGGAATTGAATGGATAACCACCTTTAACAGTAAGCAGTTATTCTTCTTTAATTTATAAAGCGAAGCTTTCCTCTTTTGTGCATTCATTGTGTTACAAAGGATTGGTTAATGTCTGAAAGAGACCTAAGATTCTTTCTCGCAAACAATTTCTTTTCTAAGGTCTTACGTTGCCACAAAAACTTAAAAGGTTGTTTTTCTCAATAAGTGACATATAAACAGTTTGTTGTGACAAATTTTCCTATTGAAAAGGAGTTACTAAAGTGGTTAGGTAATACTGAAAGGAAGGCACAACCAGTTGGTCATAGTAAACAATCATGATCAAAAGAAGTCCAACATACTGGTGATGGCATGTATTGGAGTGAGCAAGGTATCGGGGTCACTATCTTACACAAACATGAAATAAAGTAAGCACTAAAAAGTAAAAAGTACATTTTCAGCAATGAGTAACAAGCCAGTACTACACAGTACTTGTAACGACTGAAGTAGAGGGTTACTTGCATACCTTGATAAAACTGTCTGTGTCTCTGTCATGAGTTGATCAAATTTTGACACGTCCGAAAGAATTAGATTGTTACTGCTCACGGATGGAGTTAGGTTGGGTAATTTAGCATCATCTGGCATAAAGTATTCCACCCAATGACGAGGCCTTCCCATGCTCATAAACGTGTCAAGTATTTGAACAATAGTTTCATGAAGTATTGAGGAATCAAAAACGTCTTTCAGCTGCTTACTGCAAAGATCAGTTCAAAGTCGTTACAGATAGTCAGATACTATTAAAAATTACCAACATCACATGTTTGGTGAAGTCACTTCAAGCATTATACTTCCTCTATTGTTTATTACTTGCAGCGTATAGGTTGGGCACACGGTTATAGGAAGAGATTAGAGAAGGTAAGGTTAATTAAAATAAATTTAATAATTGCTCTTTTACCTGCTCAAATTTCTTCCTTGAACTACAGTCATTGTTGCAAACCTAGATGTGGCAAGTAATAAAAACGGAGGAAGTCTAGACTCACTGAATAACTAAATAATTACTACTTGTAATATCCCAATTTTCACTCTTAAGTCTTAATTAATATTAAGAACAAGCTGATTGATACCCAAACATATATATAAGCTTAAGGTATTGGTCTTTGAACTTTACTAAAATACAAAGGGTGACTGACATGAGCTGAAATGTCTGAGACGGCTTGTGTCTCATCAATTCTCCGGCAAGAGAAATAAATATCTCGCTTTTTATAGTCATGCACATTGATGCACACAGCACTCATATTAAAAATAAAGAAGTGAGTGTATCTGCAATTGAGAACTTATCTTCCTCTGAAAAAGTACGCATTTTTGCTAAATGAAACAACCTAGAAGCCACAAGCACTCACTGACAAGATTCCTGAAAAAAGAAAATCAACTATGAACAAGTCCAATGAGGGTCCAGCACGATTCTTTGGCCTCTATGCCAAAGCCTTGGACGATGGCAAAAGCAAAATGCACTCAGCTTGAGCTTAGCCATCAGGAAATCCTGTTACATACCTACTTTTTATCTTGAAAGAATATTATTATCGAAAGAGAGGAACTGCAAGATATGGGCTAAACCTCCTATGTTCTATACACGAATGAACTCAGACTATCATTTGAGAGAAATATGAAATCTGTCCAATAGCCTTGAGAGACAATACGTAAGAACAAAACTAAGAAGCCTCAAAATGTCATAAGCATTATTTATCTTTTTTAACCTTTCATCTGCTTAATGCACACAAATTTAGCTATCCAATAAGGATTGAAATAGTCCAGAGACACTTAAATTTTCTGCAGCTCTAGTTATGCCGTAATACTATCATTGTAACTGCAATATATTTCAATGGATGGGCCAATTCTTAAAAACATTATAGAGTTTTTTGTCAGAAACAACCTTTTAAAAGTGCCATTTTGTCAGAAACAACCTTATAAAATTTTCTTTGGGACAAACAACCTTTAAATGGGATTTTCTTGTTAGATCAGACCCTTCAACCATTTTCCGGCATTGACTTGATTTTTTCCGGCCAAGACTTGATTTTACGGCGAAGACTTTTTTTTTTACCCCCTTCACTCTCTTTTTCCCTCCAATTTCTTATTGCAAACCATTATCTATCCTCTCTTTCACTTCCTTCCTTGACCCCTCATTCTCTCACGCATCATCTCTCTCTTGCCTTCTTCTTCTCTCTCTCCTCCACCTCGCTGAACGCTGCCACTGAACACCACCACTGCTGCTCATCCACTTTCCTTCTCTCCCAAATTTCCAAATTTGTCGCCTCTATTTTCTGTCTCCACTCTTATTGTTAATAGCAACAAGCTTGTTGGGGGGGATTTTCTTAGGTTAGCAACATTGGAGGGCCATGGTTTCTTACTAGTTAATGGCAACAAGCTAATTTTTTTGTGCAACCATGGTGAAATGAGAGAAAAGAGATGAAATGGCAAGTTCACAAGAGATTCAAATGGGGGATGGCAACAAGCTAATTTTCTTTAGGTTTGAAATATGGGACTCTTCCCTAGGCTTCCGGCCAGTGCCGATGTGGTGGCTTCTTGTGCAAAGGAGAAGGCGAGAGGATGAGGATGGAGGATGAAGAATGGGGTGAGGCTGGAGGTTGGGGTGGGGTTGGGAGGAAGAAATTGGAGGGAAAAAGAGAGGGAAGAGGGTTAAAAAATAAAGTCTTCGCCGGAAAAATCTAGTCAATGCCGGAAAATGATCAAAGGGTCTGATCTGACAAGAAAATCGCATTTAAAGGTTGTTTCTCACAAAAAAAAATTTATAAGGTTGTTTTTGACAAAATGGCACTTTTAAAAGGTTGTTTCTGACAAAAAACCCAACATTATATTGCAAATATCACAAATAAAAAGACTAGTACCACTTCAGATATAATTTATATGGCCTTTTCCCTGTAGTTGAAATATATGTGTATATATATGATTGCCAACATTATAAGTCAACGGCCCAACAGTAAACTCACCTTTTCAGGACTTCTGCTGCAGCAGCCTGCATATTGAAAATTAAAGCAGGCAATCCATGGCTAGCCAGAAAATCAGCCCTCGCCAAAAAATTCTGTTCATCAACCTGATCAATAAGACTAGCTTCTTCCTGTCAAGTAGAAATAACTGTAATTGGCATCTTTTTTTGCCACTTTCCATTGAATCTAGATGCAAAGTTCATCTTTTATAATCATAAACTTAGCTTATAAGAAAAGAAAATATAATTACCTTCTGACATGAGAATCTTAAATTTTTGATATTCACCAAGTGTTCTATCAAATGCCACTTACCACGTGTCACATTCTTATGAAGTAGTGAGCTTTAATTTTCGAGCAACTACCATATAAATCCAAAAGTTAAGTTTTTGCTACTCCTTTGACAACATTTGTTAAGTTAGCATAAACTGCAGTTACTCAAATTATAAAGTATTCCCTTTGTCCCTTATTGCTTGTCCAATTTTCCTTTCTTGATTTTTTTCAAATATTTGGTCCATACTCCATTTTATTTATGGCAAGTCTTAGTCTCTCTACATATTCTGTAATATTGGAGCACACACCAACCTACCAACTTTTTCCTCTCCGTTATTCACTCTCCTTAAAAAGCATGTCAAACACCAATGGGGCAAAAAAAAAAAAGGGATGGAGGGAGTATTTTTCTTAAGGTAATTGACACATTTCGATATCATATAAGGTACTTGAAACAAAAATTATCAAACAGTAATACAAAAATCAAGAAGGGGGAGAACTACACATGAAAAAATCAATGACATACGACAAGGCAACCCCTTAATACCCCAGTAAGGCATTTGGGGATTAATGAGAAAATATGTAAGCCATATAACGAAATATGCATAGCGGGAACAAAGAAAAGGCAGAAAAACAAAGGAAGAAAAAGAACGTATGAGAAAATTTTAAAGTGATAGAACCAAGAAAAATAATAGCTCCTCTGCTTGCTAATTGATTTTCTTGGGCTGCTATGACAAGAATATTTCATTATGCACGCCTCATATCACTCTAATTTGCCTTTGACTCCTCATTTATTCATTAAAAAGCCAAGTGAAAGTTTAATGGAGATTGCTTCAAGTCCATTATAACGTGGATTGGATACCTTAAGATCCTTATGCACGCCTCATATCACTCAGATCCTTCTTTGGGTTCATAGATACTCAAGAGTGGATTCAGGAAGAATGTTGCCGTTTCTGCCATGGCTGGGACTAATTACATGATCTGCAGAGCCAGAAACTCACCAGTTCGAGACTTAACAGTTCCTACTCATTTCAAGACAATCCTAAGTAGCATTGGAAAGTAGAAGTACACTCCTAATTAATCTTTCTATAAATTCCCAAAGAATACCTGTATAACAACCCACCTCCTCTTTACACCAAGAACAATGACAACATCAACGCTTTAATCCATTAGAACAAGGTTAGCAGCATAAGTCAATATTTCTACAACGGTTACTTACATGATACATCTGCTTCCATTCTCTTCCATGAAAAGTTACATGCTCCTGCAAAGCTAAAGCCATCTTTGGTCTTCCCCTAAAACTCTTCCATATCCCAACCTTTCACTACTGTATACACTACATCCTCTAGACGACATCTCACAATGCCAAATTACCACAACCGATTCTATGTTATTTTACCTTCTATATGCAACTTAACCCTCCCTCGAATATCCTTGTTCTTGATTCTATCTATCCACATCCATCTCAGCATGGCAATCAATATCTTTTTCCGATAGATCCTGGAGTGTTTATTATATTTGCAGAGTTAGATTTTATAGAAAATATTTAATTCCCTTTCGGAATAGTTTATCAAGCTCACTAAAATTGTTCAATGCTAGTTAAGGTATCTTGTCTTCTAAAGTCCCAATGTAAAATTGTTAGTTTCTTCGTAGTCAAGACTCAAGAGTGGATTTTTCAGCATCAACTTAATTGAAGATCGAATTGGAAGTGGAACTAACAGAACTGCTAGATTTTTCAGATACAGATTTATACAGAATATTGACCTTCTTCAACAAGAAAGTTGCACAAAATTGATGAGTCTTCATTAAACAAGTTATACAAGAACCACCTATCCCCCTTAGGATGATAAGTGATAAAGACAGTGCTGTCTCGAACATATTTGGGGCCCAGAGTGTTAACCTTCAGGTGATACTAACATTAACATTGCTATTAATTTAGAATAGTTTATTTCTCTTTCGATCAAGCTCATGTTAGTTTTCTGGAAAGACTAAAACTAATCTGGCAAACATAATTCAATGAAACATTACAGATCCCCAAGCCCTCCTACTCTACATCAACACAACATGATTTGGAGCTTCCACAGAGGAAAATCGGATGCCAATTTGGAACTTGAGAGAGCATGTGGCACCCACAAAGGATTTTATTGGAGAGTATAACCACCTTCTGGCTTTTGGGTTAATAACTAGATGCAAGCTTATCTCTGGCTCAAACCTCTCAAACCTATGTTGCTCTGACTCAGGTACCCATGTCTGATACACGTACGTGTCCAAGTGTTCGACTCGGCTATTTTTTGGAACTTTTTCATGTTTTTGACCCAAAACGAAATGTCCAATTGTCTCACCCATGTTTGAGTGTCGAGCATCCAACACAAGTACTTCTGGTGAAATGAAGAATTTGAGCAACATAGGCTCAAACTATTTACTTTTACCAAGACGGGTTCATACGAGATACGAAACATGCAAGTTTTCAAAGGGTAATTCACAACTACTATTCCTATAGAGAAGTTACCTGTACTCAACTAATTGCACACAAGGTTAACCGATATTGTTCAGTGTGAACAAAGTTGGTACAAATATGGACATATTGGTCAAATCAGATGCTTTGGTAGATTGAGCTTTACTTCCTTAAATTTCCGAAGTAGCACTTCTTCCATTGCTAATCAAGGGTCTAAAAGGAGCCAGCATTTCCAGAAGTACAAGGTTAATGCGTGGTGCCAAAACAAGGTTGCATCGTATCGTATCACCCTTGTTGTAAAGGTTTCCAAATCTACCGAATTGATACTACCCGCACCGTAAAGGTGTAAAAAACCGCGTTTTGGGCGGGTTCAAGGGATATCTCATGGTCTAAGCCAATCTTTGGCGGTACGACAACTGCATCATCCCCGTTTCCGTCTCACTATGACCATTACCGCAGTCGTGACCGGAACCGCATTTTCGAACAATGGGTTAATGCCATTCACAGCAGTCCTGAACCCACTACAAGTGGCTTCACCATATGTTAGATCTACTATTCGTTTTGTCTACATTATGCTGACATATGCAACTAGAGAAATAGGTTATAGTTATACAGCATGTTTCAACAATCTTTCATTGAAAAGAAGAGTGGGAGACTTAGTTGAACCTTAGACATACAAACTAATACAAAGAATTCAGAAGGAACAAATTCTTACAGGCAAGGGAGAGGTTTCCTGACATCTTGCAATATCAATGTACATATGTCTTCCAAGTATGTTCACTTGTACTCGGACAAATAAGCTTAGCATAGTAACCGACCAGAGCGACAAAACCATTTTGGTGAAGCCTGGCAAAATAAAACTTCAGTTCAGAAATAAGACCAAAACTTTCCACACTTCACATTTATTAAGTCATAAACAGTAAACCAAAGCAACATACTCAGTACTTTGAGTTTATCCCATAGTTCCAGTTTCTCAGGAAGGGTCAAAACATCCTTTCCTTGTTTTAGCCTCTCTGTCAACACCAAAAGATTTAATTCCTCATCTATCCTATTGCTTAAGTAGTGCATAGCTCGAGGCAATGTTGTTGTGTCCGCGATTCTTTGAATGGTCTCAAAATGATCTTGCATTCTACCAAGTGCAATGAAATATACAAGAATTAGATCCCAAAGACAATTTTTCACCAAACGGTATACAAACAATATGAAAATTCATCTTAACTGGGCCTTAATTCTTTCCTCATTCTCCCGTTGCGCAGCGAGGTCCGACTCCAGTTCAGCAAGCCGGCGTCGGTGACCATCATATAGCTTGTATACAACATACCCACTTCCAACAATTCCAAATGTAACAAAAATCTTCTTCTTGTGCCTTCTCCAAAAGCTCCTAACCAACACAAAAATGACTTGCATAAGTAAACGAAAGCAAACTAAAGCAGCAATAATCGGCATTGACTGGAAAAATCATAGATTAGTATAAGATCCAAGAACCAAAAAAAAAAAAAAAAGCACAAAAGTTGATTCAAGCACCAAAAATGATTTTTTAACAACAAACTACACAGATGATGAAATTTAACAACAAACTCATAGCATACAACAATTAGCAGATTTCAAACGGGTGAAAAAGAAGAGTGCAGAACCCACCTGAAAGAGAACATGTTTTTGTGATGCTAGGAAGAAAAATTAGCCATATTCAAGCCTCCAAGCAAAACAATATGCTCCTCAATCTACGAAGATCGCACAAATTACGAGTGATTTTCTTACAAGCTGCCAAAAAAAAATAGATTTGAGCACCTACCCACAAAGAGAAAGAAAGGTCAAAAGCAGGGTTTTTCAAAGGATGAGAGGATTGAAGGCCGCAGAGCGCCGGTATCGTTCAGTGAAGACACCAGACCCGGTGTAGAGTGAAGGAAAGGAAAGGGAAGGAAGACAGGAAAGGAAGTTCGCAAGGAGAATCTCCGAGATAATCATGGTTTTTTTTTTTTTTTAATGTAGAGGTGACAATTATCGACGTGAAAATATGGAATTTTTTTTTGGGATATTCCATTTGGTACCATTGTACTTTTGGCTTTTCCATTTGGTATCACTATTTTTCAGATATTCTACATGGTACCACTATAATTTGAATTTATTCTCTATTGTAGTATTCAACTAAGTAAAGTGTTAATTTAAGTTAGAATAGGCTAGAGTTTTGCTTCGATTTACATGTTTTAATTTGTGTTAAGATTTTAGTAATTGTTTTAGTCGTTAAGGTCAAAGTTGAGGTCATATTTGACAATAAAAAGACATAGAATATTATGATCATTTTTATGAAAATTTTGACTAAAAAATAGAGATTTTAAGGGTTAAAATGACACCCTAAAATCTTAATTTATTAAATTTTTGCAACTGCAAATAGAAACATGCAAACTCAAACAAAATCGTATTCTTATTCAACCATTAACTAACAATTTACTTAAAAAAATGGTATGATAAATATTAATATTAAATTATAGTGGTATCATGTGGAAGTTTAAAATAACAGTGGTACCAAATGGAAAAGCCAAAAATTCAATGGTACCAAATGGAATATCCCTTTTTTTTTTAAGAGAATTTCATTAATGTAAGGTCAAACGGCGTATATAATACATATTAAAGAAAAAACAAGATAGAGTTGAACAAGGTTAAATCAAATTTGTCTTCGAAGAAATTACAATAACAGATCAAGCAATACATCGCTGCCCCCCATATATTTGCTGAATCAAACAGTTATTGATATTCTTGATCGAGCCATGTTAACCGCATTCAAGATTCCAATACCTTCATGTTAAGGGTCTGTTCTCCCCGGCTTATTTTCAGTTCAGTTCAATTCAATTCAGTTCAGCTCTAGACAATACTTTTAGGGCATATTCTCTTCAGCATAAAACAACTGAACTGAGTTGAATTGAATTGAACTGAACTGAATTGAATTGAATTAAATTAAATTGAATTAAATTGAATGTAATAAATATATAAATAATATTTAAGCAATAATAATATGAATATTAAATAATAATTATAATGATAAGTAATATAATGAAGAATAATAATAGTATTTTGGATATTTTTAAATGATAGTTTTAAACAAAATAATATTAATAATCATAAATTAATAATGATAATAATAATAATTAATGATAATAATGATAATTAATAATAATTATTTTATATTATTTGTATTAATATATTATTACTTGATGATGATATATAATAAAAATAATATCTAAGATATAAATTAATATTACTATTTTAATACTTAGATTTAATAATATAATAATACTTAGTAATAAAAATAATGATTGGGTTGGACCGCAAAAATTACATCATAAATCGTTTTGACGCGATTTGATTGGTTTCTGAGCTAAAAAACATGGGTTTATTTGTGCTTTGACCTAAACCATGTTCCTCCTAATAATAATAGTAATAATAATGAGTAAAGCTATAATAAACAAAATAATATATTGAAACAACAACCACAACAACAATAATAATAATACTTAATAGTAATGATATAAAAATAAATAATAATAAGAGTAATTAGTAAAATAAATTATACCGACATAATAATAATATTTAACAAAATGGTTATAAAAGAATGGAGCTTAACTGAACTGAACTAAACTGATTGGAGTTGAATTGAACTGAACTGAACTGATTGGAGCTGAACTGAACTGAACTGAACTGAACTGAAAATAAGCTTGGGAGAACAGGCCCTTACTCTCACATATCACTATTCATTTCAGTTCAATTCAGTTCATTTTAGTTCAGTTCAGTTCAATTTAATTCAGTTCATTTCAGTTCAGCTGTTTTATGCCGAAAAGAACAGACCCTAAGGGTATAATAAACACACTTACATTCAAAATAGAACTTCCATTGATGTAGTTATCCCCATTTGGTGCAATGTACACCCCAACACCAACTGACACTTGTCAGCCTCTGCCTCTTCCCCTTCTTCCACCTGATCTACCTGCACCTCTTCCTCTATTTGAGCCACCTCTTCCTTCAGCAGCAGCAGTTACACCCCTACCTCCATTTTCTCCATTTCTACCTCTTCCTCCACCAGCAGCAGTTACACCCCTACCTCTTCCTTTTCCTCTTCCTCTACCTTCCCCCCCCACTAACACCCCTAGACCCACCTCCTCCTCTGATAACTCTCCCTCCCCTTCCAGTTCTGG
The DNA here is from genome assembly GCF_026745355.1 of Beta vulgaris subsp. vulgaris. Lineage (NCBI taxonomy): Eukaryota > Viridiplantae > Streptophyta > Magnoliopsida > Caryophyllales > Amaranthaceae > Beta > Beta vulgaris. The sequence continues at coordinate 29,127,992 of NC_079209.1, forward strand.
AAGGTTGGGCTGTCACTTGCTAAACAGTAGTATTAGATTCTCTAGTTTGGCTCATTTGGCCATGGGACTGTTGGTTCACCCTTTGTCTTTTTGAATTCAGTGGAGGGATGGTAGGATTTCCTTCACTGTCCTTGTAGGCATCTTCTTTTGTTGTGGCTTGTGGAATTGTAGATTGAGCACTTCATTTGCATACCATGTTTAGTCAGTTTACCAGGTTTTTTAGGTACTTCGAAGGGGTCCTTGATCCTATTTTTCCTAGGTCGACTAGGTCCAACTTTAACAGGGGTGGGGCTAATGGGTAGTCAACCTTAGGCCAGTATCTCTCACTAACACAAGGTGGAATAGCTACCCCATATGACTTTAGGTAAGTCTCCCTAGTGTACCACTTTGCAACAAAATCCTCTGCATTTTTATGACAAAAAAATATACAAGCAACAACATGCAAGCAGGGTATTCCTGTCAGGTCCCAGACATTACAAGTGTTGGTCCCCTTCTCTAAGTCAACTGATAAAGAATCCATCAAATGGCTGACTTGAAAAATAGTGGCAGTTGATGGAATTACCCTACATTGAGCTGCTAATGCTTTTGCTTTGTCTAATTTTTTTTTGTATCCTAGGGCATAAAAGGGCTGAACTCTTTTCCATCTCCATCTTGTTAACAGCTAATCTCTGCATTAAAGCAGTTCTAATATCTTCTAGCATGTAAAGAATATGTTTAGTCCTAGCATCTATGATCCAACCATTAAATATTTCAGCTAGGTTGTTAACAATGACATCACCATTTGTACCTATGTTCATTTTGTGCGTACAAAATAATCTAGGGTTGTGTCTTTTAAAGGCTAAAACAGCTACAGGGCTAACCTTCTCCATATCT